>NC_086450.1:52365150-52666192 GCF_028390025.1 Pseudophryne corroboree
CCAGGGGTCACGTACTGTAGGACAATATCTGATACAGTTCCAGATCCTGGCATCCGAACTGGCATGGAACGACGAGGCCCTGTATGCTGCATTCTGGCATGGCTTATCTGAGCGTATTAAAGATGAGTTAGCTACCAGAGACTTACCTTCTAAGTTAGATGAGCTAATCTCACTCTGCACGAAAGTTGATTTACGTTTCAGAGAGAGAGCAACTGAGCGTGGAAGATCATCTGCTCCAAAATCTTCTGCTCCTCCTCCTCGTCAACTGTCACCATCTAAAGATGAGCCCATGCAACTTGGCCGTTCCCGTTTAACTCCTGCTGAGCGCCGAAGACGTCTCTCCGAGTTTCTCTGTCTCTATTGTGCAGCTCCGTCTCACACCATTAATGCCTGTCCCAAACGTCCGGGAAACTCCAAATCCTAGCTCGCCAAGGAGAGGGCCGGCTAGGAGTAATGATCTCCTCTCCATCTCCTCAAGATTGTAATCTCCCAGTCTCGCTTCAAGTTGCTCAACGTTATCGGAACGTCATTGCCCTCCTTGATTCCGGAGCAGCTGGGAACTTTATTACCGAAGCCTATGTTAAACGGTGGTCCCTACCCACCGAGAGACTTCCTTCGTCCATTTCTTTAACTGCCGTGGATGGCAGCAAAATTTTTGATGCAGTTATTTCTTTAAGGACTCTACCAGTTCGTCTGAGAGTGGGAGTTCTTCATTCCGAACTTATTTCTTTTTTAGTGATTCCAAGTGCCACACATCCTGTGGTCCTGGGCCTTCCATGGCTCCGTCTTCACAATCCTACAATTGATTGGACGACTACGCAAATCCTGGCATGGGGTTCCTCCTGTGCTGAGACATGTTTGTTTAAAGTATTGCCTGTCTGTTCTTCCTCCCCCAGGTCGTCTGATGTTCCACCTCCTCCATATCAAGATTTCACGGATGTGTTCAGTAAAGCTTCTGCTGATATCCTTCCTCCTCATAGAGAATGGGACTGTCCGATTGATCTCGTTCCAGGGAAGGTTCCACCTCGAGGCCGAACTTATCCATTGTCTCTGCCTGAGACGCATTCTATGGAGGAATATATTAAAGAGAACCTAGCAAAGGGGTTCATTCGACCTTCTTCTTCTCCAGCCGGCGCAGGCTTCTTTTTTGTAAAAAAGAAAGATGGTGGTCTGCGGCCGTGCATCGACTACAGAGGTTTGAACGACATTACCATCAAGAACCGTTATCCTTTACCCCTGATTACTGAGCTCTTTGACAGAGTTAGCGGAGCTACCATCTTTACAAAGCTGGACTTGCGAGGTGCATACAATCTCATCCGGATCCGTGAGGGTGACGAGTGGAAGACCGCCTTTAACACCCGTGACGGACATTATGAGTACCTCGTCATGCCCTTCGGATTGAGCAATGCTCCAGCTGTCTTCCAGCATTTTGTCAATGAGATCTTCAGAGACATTCTATACCGTCATGTCGTGGTCTATCTAGACGATATCCTCATTTTTGCCAACGATTTAGAGGAACATCGTTTTTGGGTTAAAGAGGTTCTGTCCCGTCTCCGTGTCAATCATCTCTATTGCAAATTAGAAAAATGCGTCTTTGAAGTCAAGTCCATTCCGTTTCTAGGGTACATTGTGTCTGGTTCCGGACTAGAGATGGATCCTGAGAAACTACAAGCAATCCAAAATTGGCCGGTACCCTTAACCCTCAAAGGGGTCCAGAGGTTCTTAGGGTTCGCCAACTATTACCGAAAGTTTATACGAGACTTTTCCACCATTGTGGCGCCTATTACTGCTTTCGCTAAGAAGGGTGCTAACCCGTCCAAGTGGTCTGAAGAAGCCATGCAAGCATTTCATCTTTTAAAACAAAGGTTCATCTCTGCGCCTGTTCTGAAACAGCCTGACATCGACTCTCCTTTCAACTTAGAGGTGGATGCCTCCTCCGTTGGAGTAGGAGCGGTGTTATCTCAGAGGGCTAAAGATGGCCATTTACACCCTTGCAGTTTCTTCTCCCGGAAGTTCTCCCCAGCTGAGCGCAACTATGCCATTGGCGACCAGGAGTTGCTAGCCATCAAGCTCGCTCTAGAAGAGTGGAGGTATCTGTTGGAGGGAGCTTCTCATTTAATCACCATACTTACAGACCACAAGAACCTTTTATACCTGAAGGGCGCACAATGTCTCAACCCTCGTCAGGCCAGATGGGCACTTTTCTTTTCCAGGTTCGACTTTAAACTCCAGTTCTGTCCGGGCTCTCAGAATCGCAAGGCCGATGCCCTTTCCCGCTCATGGGAGCAAGAAAATGAGTCAGAGTCTTCAGACAAGCATCCTATTATAAATCCGTTGGCATTCTCCACGGTAGGGATGGACTCTACGCCCCCATCAGGGAAAAGTTTTGTGAAGCCGATGCTAAGGAAGAAGCTCATGCATTGGGCCCATGCTTCCCGTTTTGCCGGACATACAGGTATCCAAAAAACCCTGGAGTTTATCTCTAGGTCCTATTGGTGGCCAACTCTGAAAAAAGACGTCTTGGAGTTTATTGCATCTTGCCCAAAGTGTGCCCAACATAAAGTATCCCGCCAGTCGCCTGCGGGGCAACTGGTTCCACTATCCGTTCCCCGTCGACCATGGACCCACTTGTCGATGGATTTCATTACAGACTTACCCATGTGCAACAAGTTCAATACCATCTGGGTGGTAGTTGACCGGTTCACCAAGATGGCACACTTCATTCCTCTCACCGGTCTTCCGTCAGCTTCCAAGTTGGCTCAAGTATTCATACAAGAGATCTTCCGACTCCACGGTCTTCCTGAAGAAATTATCTCAGATCGAGGAGTTCAATTCACAGCCAAATTCTGGCGAAGTTTATGTCAAGTCCTCCAAGTCAAGCTAAAGTTTTCCACGGCTTACCATCCTCAGACCAATGGTCAAACCGAGAGGGTGAATCAGGACTTGGAGGCCTTCCTCCGCATCTATGTGTCCTCCTCTCAAGATGACTGGGTTCAATTACTTCCCTGGGCCGAGTTCTGTCATAACAACCAGTATCATTCTTCATCTGCTTCAACACCATTCTTCACTAACTTTGGATTCCACCCTAAAGTCCCTGAGTTCCAACCGCTTCCAGCAACTTCTGTTCCCGCAGTGGATATCACCTTGCATCAGTTTGCCAATATCTGAAAGAGCGTACGATCAGCTCTGCTCAAGGCATCGTTCAGGTACAAGAAGTTTGCGGATAAGAAGCGTCGAGCAGTTCCTGCTCTCAAGGTGGGTGATCGGGTATGGTTATCCACGAAGAATTTGAGGTTAAGAGTTCCCAGTATGAAGTTTGCACCTCGCTATATCGGTCCTTTCAAGATTGAACAAGTCATCAATCCTGTTGCTTACAGACTCCAGTTGCCTCCCTTCTTAAAAATACCCAGGACATTCCATGTTTCCCTGTTGAAACCGCTGATCTTGAATCGGTTTCATTCCTCACTTCCTCCAACTCCGAAAGTCCAAACTCAACGAGGCGTTGAGTATGAAGTGGCCAAGATCCTGGACTCACGTCACCGTTACGGTCAACTACAATATCTTATTGACTGGAAGGGTTATGGTCCTGAGGAACGTTCATGGACCAATGCTTCTGATGTCCATGCTCCTGCCTTGGTCCGGAGATTCCATTCCAAGTTTCCTCAAAAGCCAAAGAAGTGTCCTGGGGCCACTCCTAAAGGGGGGGGTGCTGTCACGATCCGGGTATCTGGACGCCATTTCTTACCCATCAGATGCCTCCTAAGGCTGGCTCAGCGCTCCAGGACCGGATCCCATCTGTTATCCTGATGTGTACATTCCTGTATCCTCTCCTGTCACTCTGGGACGCTGTCACAGTAAACGCCATATTACACCTGGCATGGCGTCTCCCGCGGCCTCCGCCGCCGTCCCTGAACTTCTGCATGCAGAGTGTCTGAGTGGCGATTACGTCAGCCGCGGCCTCCGCTGTGTCCGCGTGGTTGGATGTGCATCTGTCAGCCTGGCGCCTCCTGTCTCCGGTGGCCGGCGCCGCCATTACTGTTTTCATTACCACATGGATTACAAACCAAACTTCCCTCCAAGTGTCTGCATGGGCGCAGCCATCTTGGATTCTGTCAGCTGATCATTTCCACCAATCTGTTCTCAGTATTGATAATCTGCATAATTGCCTAGCCAATCCCTTCCTTGCTGCAGGTATAAATACACTGTGCCTGAGCAAGGAAGGCGTCAGTGCTTTGGTTGTCAAACCTAGTTCCTGTTTGTCTCTCTCCTGTGATTGTCTTCCAGGTTCCAGCTCCTGTCTCAAGACTTCCACCATAGAGACCCGCACCAGCATTCCACCTGCGGTGTAGCCTGACTCTCCAATCCATTGTGGATTCATCTGTTTCCAGCTACAACATTACCTGCTTCCAGCTCAGCTTTCAGCAGAGTACAGCTTCCCTTAAAGGGCCGGTGTCCTTTCTACACTTTACCACTCTCCACCGGTATTATTATTTCTCCGCTCTCAAGTTCTACATTTCAGTTCATATTTCATCGCTCCCAAGTTCATCTATTATTTAACTGGTTCCAGCCAGTATCCACTCCGTGCTAACAACAGTCTGGTTCCAGCCAGTATCCACAGCAGCTGTTTTACCTTCAGCAACCCAGCTTTTCCTGGAACACCAGCTGGCACAATCCTGGGTTATCTCCATTGCTACAGTCGGGCCTGGTAAGGACTTTCCATCTAGAAGATCATAAGAACTATCTCACACTACCAGTGCCCTGTGGCTCCTGCCATCCTGTAGTACCCAGGAACTGTATTTATTATTTGCTGACTTTTACGTTTTCTTTTACTGCTGCTGTGTTGCGGAGTTGTCATAATAAACATCATTGACTTTTATCCAAGTTGTCGTGGTCACGCCTTCGGGCAGTTATTATTCATGTTACTTACATGTACAGGGGTCTGATACAACCTCCCAGGTTCCGGTACATCTCAGCCCCTACAACTGAGGCTACCTCCCGTCAGCTCAGGCCCTCAGTTGTGACACCCAAATCCACAAGGAGAGTCCAATTGTGTCGATTGCGATGCCTGACCTTCCCAACACTGGACGTGAAGAGCATGCGCCTTCCACCATTTGCACGCCCCCTGCAAGTGCTGGAAGGAGCACCCGCAGTCCAGTTCCTGATAGTCAGATTGAAGATGTCAATGTTGAAGTACACCAGGATGAGGAGGATATGGGTGTTGCTGGCGCTGGGGAGGAAATTGACAAGGAGGATTCTGATGGTGAGGTGGTTTGTTTAAGTCAGCCACCCGGGGAGACACCTGTTGTCCGTGGGAGGAATATGTCCATTGACATGCCTGGTCAAAATACCAAAAAAATCAGCTCTTCGGTGTGGAAGTATTTCAACAGAAATGCGGACATTTGTCAAGCCGTGTGTTGCCTTTGTCAAGCTGTAATAAGTAGGGGTAAGGACGTTAACCACCTCGGAACATCCTCCCTTATACGTCACCTGCAGCGCATTCATAATAAGTCAGTGACAAGTTCAAAAACTTTGGGCGACAGCGGAAGCAGTCCACTGACCAGTAAATCCCTTCCTCTTGTAACCAAGCTCACGCAAACCACCCCACCAACTCCCTCAGTGTCAATTTCCTCCTTCCCCAGGAATGCCAATAGTCCTGCAGGCCATGTCACTGGCAATTCTGACGAGTCCTCTCCTGCCTGGGATTCCTCCGATGCATCCTTGCGTGTAACGCCTACTGCTGCTGGCGCTGCTGTTGTTGCTGCTGGGAGTCGATGGTCATCCCAGAGGGGAAGTCGGAAGACCACTTGTACTACTTCCAGTAAGCAATTGACTTTCCAACAGTCCTTTGCGAGGAAGATGAAATATCACAGCAGTCATCCTGTTGCAAAGCGGATAACAGAGGCCTTGACAACTATGTTGGTGTTAGACGTGCGTCCGGTATCCGCCGTTTGTTCACAGGGAACTAGACAATTTCTTGAGGTAGTGTGCCCCCGTTACCAAATACCATCTAGGTTCCACTTCTCTAGGCAGGCGATACCGAGAATGTACACGGACGTCAGAAAAAGACTCACCAGTGTCCTAAAAAATGCAGTTGTACCCAATGTCCACTTAACCACGGACATGTGGACAAGTGGAGCAGGGCAGGGTCAGGACTATATGACTGTGACAGCCCACTGGGTAGATGTATGGACTCCCGCCGCAAGAACAGCAGCGGCGGCACCAGTAGCAGCATCTCGCAAACGCCAACTCTTTCCTAGGCAGGCTACGCTTTGTATCACCGGTTTCCAGAATACGCACACAGCTGAAAACCTCTTACGGCAACTGAGGAAGATCATCGCGGAATGGCTTACCCCAATTGGACTCTCCTGTGGATTTGTGGCATCGGACAACGCCAGCAATATTGTGTGTGCATTAAATATGGGCAAATTCCAGCACGTCCCATGTTTTGCACATACCTTGAATTTGGTGGTGCAGAATTTTTTAAAAAATGAGAGGGGCGTGCAAGAGATGCTGTCGGTGGCCAGAAGAATTGCGGGACACTTTCGGCGTACAGGCACCACGTACAGAAGACTGGAGCACCACCAAAAACGCCTGAACCTGCCCTGCCATCATCTGAAGCAAGAAGTGGTAACGAGGTGGAATTCAACCCTATATATGCTTCAGAGGTTGGAGGAGCAGCAAAAGGCCATTCAAGCCTATACAATTGAGCACGATATAGGAGGTGGAATGCACCTGTCTCAAGCGCAGTGGAGAATGATTTCAACGTTGTGCAAGGTTCTGCTGCCCTTTGAACTTGCCACACGTGAAGTCAGTTCAGACACTGCCAGCCTGAGTCAGGTCATTCCCCTCATCAGGCTTTTGCAGAAGAAGCTGGAGACATTGAAGGAGGAGCTAACACGGAGCGATTCCGCTAGGCATGTGGGACTTGTGGATGGAGCCCTTAATTCGCTTAACAAGGATTCACGGGTGGTCAATCTGTTGAAATCAGATCACTACATTTTGGCCACCGTGCTCGATCCTAGATTTAAAACCTACCTTGGATCTCTCTTTCCGGCAGACACAAGTCTGCTGGGGTTCAAAGACCTGCTGGTGAGAAAATTGTCAAGTCAAGCGGAACGCGACCTGTCAACATCTCCTCCTTCACATTCTCCCGCAACTGGGGGTGCGAGGAAAAGGCTCAGAATTCCGAGCCCACCTGCTGGCGGTGATGCAGGGCAGTCTGGAGCGACTGCTGATGCTGACATCTGGTCCGGACTGAAGGACCTGCCAACGATTACGGACATGTCGTCTACTGTCACTGCATATGATTCTCTCCCCATTGAAAGAATGGTGGAGGATTATATGAGTGACCGCATCCAAGTAGGCACGTCACAGTCCGTACTTATACTGGCAGGAAAAAGAGGCAATTTGGAGGCCCTTGCACAAACTGGCTTTATTCTACCTAAGTTGGCCTCCCACAAGTGTGTACTCCGAAAGAGTGTTTAGTGCCGCCGCTCACCTTGTCAGCAATCGGCGTACGAGGTTACTTCCAGAAAATGTGGAGAAGATGATGTGCATTAAAATGAATTATAATCAATTCCTCCGTGGAGACATTGACCAGCAGCAATTGCCTCCACAAAGTACACAGGGAGCTGAGATGGTGGATTCCAGTGGGGACGAATTGATCATCTGTGAGGAGGGGGATGTACACGGTGATATATCGGAGGATGATGATGAGGTGGACATCTTGCCTCTGTAGAGCCAGTTTGTGCAAGGAGAGATTAATTGCTTCTTTTTTGGTGGGGGTCCAAACCAACCCGTCATTTCAGTCACAGTCGTGTGGCAGACCCTGTCACTGAAATGATGGGTTGGTTAAAGTGTGCATGTCCTGTTTATACAACATAAGGGTGGGTGGGAGGGCCCAAGGACAATTCCATCTTGCACCTCTTTTTTCTTTAATTTTTCTTTGCGTCATGTGCTGTTTGGGGAGTATTTTTTTGAAGGGCCATCCTGCGTGACACTGCAGTGCCACTCCTAGATGGGCCAGGTGTTTGTGTCGGCCACTAGGGTCGCTTATCTTACTCACACAGCTACCTCATTGTGCCTCTTTTTTTCTTTGCGTCATGTGCTGTTTGGGGAGTGTTTTTTTTGGAAGGGCCATCCTGCGTGACACTGCAGTGCCACTCCTAGATGGGCCAGGTGTTTGTGTCGGCCACTAGGGTCGCTTAGCATAGTCATCCAGCGACCTCGGTGCAAATTTTAGGACTAAAAATAATATTGTGAGGTGTGAGGTGTTCAGAATAGACTGAAAATGAGTGGAAATTATGGTTTTTGAGGTTAATAATACTTTGGGATCAAAATGACCCCCAAATTCTATGATTTAAGCTGTTTTTTAGTGTTTTTTGAAAAAAACACCCGAATCCAAAACACACCCGAATCCGACAAAAAAAATTCGGTGAGGTTTTGCCAAAACGCGGTCGAACCCAAAACACGGCCGCGGAACCGAACCCAAAACCAAAACACAAAACCCGAAAAATTTCAAGTGCACATCTCTAGTTAAAAGAAGGGCTAAACACGGGTTGGACCCGGGTCGCTGTGCAGTGTCTAAGGGCCAGATGTACTAAGCCTTGAAAAGTGATAAATATCACGGTGATAAAGTACCAGCCAATCGGCTCCTAACTGTCATTTTTCAAACACAGCCTGTAACATGGTAGTTAGGAGCTGATTGGCTGGCAGTTTATCACTGTGAAATTTATCACTTTTCAGGCTTAGTACATCTCCCCCTAAGCCTCTGACACGGGATATTCAACCCGGGGTCTCAGAAAAAGGTGCTGATTGGCTGTTTATGTGTCTGCTCAGAGCAGTCCCCGTCCCTCCTTTTATTTCCTTTGTAACCTCATCAATGTGAGCCAGAAAAGTCCATTTTATATCACATCACAGTGCTTAACATGAGTGACCCGGTCTCAGTGTGAAAGGCACCAACTCTGGAATAACCCGGAAATAACCTGAGTTGAAACTGCATTGTGAAAGGGTCTGAGGCTGCTCGGATCCGGGTTGGACCCAGGTTCAAAAGCTGTGTCGACCTGAGTTTGCGTTGTGAAAGCGGTATTAATTAAATGCAACATAAAACATTATAATTTGACGAATAACATGAAATTTATAAGATAGTTACAGTACAATTATTTATTATAGCAATACTGAAAGTCATTTGCAGCCAGCGGTGTAGCAGGGGAAGAAATTAGAATAGCCCTGATCAGGATTGTAAGTACTGTACAAAGACTCTGATGCAATGATGTTCAATTAGTGGCCCCTGGATGAAATACATCTGACTTATCATAGGCAGTGTGACCTGCAGGTCAGGAGTTGTGGAAGGTTGACTGCTGTTGAATTAAAATTGCACCCAGTTTGTAACGAGTAATATAGCCAAGATTGCGTATTTATTGCGGTTACATTTATGCTCTGACACTTCAGAAAAGCTGCGCCCCCATAAACCTTTATGTGCAACTTTTGTTTAACATTAAATTAAAGAAATCAAACAGGAAAAGTCAATAGTCGAGGTGACGTTGATTCAATGAGAGGTTGGCAATTAGACTATATTAGGCAGTGCACACAGTGAATACACAAAAAATAGATACACAGCAATTATGGATATAGCTGTAGATTTCCCAGGAATGGATACAAGTGTGTACTCAGATCAGAATTGGGGTCATTACGAGTTGTTCGCTCGTTATTTTTTTCGCTACGGAGCGATTAGTCACAAACTGCGCATGCGCTATGTTCGCAGCGCGCCTGCGCCAAGAAAATTTGCACAGAAGTTTGGTATTTTACTCACGGCCTAACGAGGTTTTTTCATCGTTCTGCTGATCGTAGTGTGATTGACAGGAAGTGGGTGTTTCTGGGCGGAAACTGACCGTTTTCTGGGAGTGTGCGGAAAAACGCGTGTCAGGGAAAAAAGCGGGAGTGTCTGGAGAAACGGGGGAGTGGCTGGGCGAACGCTGGGCGTGTTTGTGACGTCAAACCAGGAACGAAACTGACTGAACTGATTGCAGTGTAGGAGTAAGTCTCGAGCTACTCAGAAACTGCTAAGAAATTTCTATTCGCAATTCTGCTATGCTAAGTTACACTCCCAGTAGGCGGCGGCTTAGCGTGTGCAATGCTGCTAAAATCTGCTAGCGAGCGAACAACTCGGAATGAGGGCCTAGGTGCACACTTCAGGCCTTCAGAGTCTGTCTCCATCATGTAGACAATTTGACCTGCACAAAACTGTTTTATTGTACATTGAGGATGATTCAGACCTGATCGCTGGGTTGATAAATTTGTTGTGCTGCGTTCAGATAGTCGCCGCCCAAGGCGAGTGTATATTCGCTTTGCAAGTATGCGATTGCATGTGTACGTCGAGCTGCAAAAAATCCCTCAGTCAGCGGACAGCTGCAAATCCGTTCGCACCTCGCTCACCATTGAATGATTTTTCCAGTGTGTGCGCAGCCCAGGACTTACTCCTACAGTGCGATGAGAACAGGCTGATCGGGGGCCGGAGCCGACGTCACACACCCTCCCTGAAAGCGCTTGGGAACGCCTGCGTTTTCCCTGACACTCCCAGAAAACGGTCAGTTACCACGCACAAATGGCATCTTCCTGTCAATCAGCATTCGATTGGCTGTGCATTTTCGCACCAGCATGTCGCTGTCCGGCGATGCCTGTTGTTGTTTGCTGACGCACGTTCGCATTGCGGTGCATATGCATGCGCAGTCTATTGATGATCGCCCGCTGTGGGTTTTCCATCAGCTCTGGTTCAGGCCCATTGGTTCTAGTTGCAGAGTATTTTGTGTTAGCGTATCTGGTAACCTCATGCCCTTAAAGAGGCGGATTAGGGCATTCCATTGCAATTTCAGTGCAAAAATTGTCTCCACGACCCTTAGAGATACGTTGGCTTTTGACTTACACACATCTTTTATATTCGCCCTTTAGGAGATGTATCTTTGCACATCCCACAGGCCTTGCTCTCTGCTGGTGATAATGGCGGTAGCATCTTTGCACCGGACTAATCTGTACACTAGTTGCACGTATCTTACGATAGAGCCGCAGAAACATGTCTACAATTTTTTGTGTGTAGGCAAAAGTAGCATTTTTACGTTCAACTCTATCGGGCCTATTTGTTGAACTTATCACCTGTTTAAAAAATGCTTTATGTATCACTGCTATTTACCAAAAGCTAAATAGAGTCAAATACACTCATCTTAGTAATGCAGGATACCGCATTTCCCCTTTTTTTTCTCTTTAATGAGAACTGCCGTCTTCTACAAGTTTTTCAGCCCTTGACTCGGTGATAGTTAACGCCATCTATAGATGGCGTTAGCCATTGTAGCCCATAGACTACTTGTTTGAACATTTACGCTGAAGAGGGTTCTTTGGCTCCATCTCCGGCAGCATATACACTCACACCTGTATGGCCCAGTGTTCCCATACACGCATTAGGCAAACCGGATCCGAACCCAGCAGTAAAGTGATAGAGTAAGCTACTGTATCACTTCACTATTTATTCTTCGCATGGATAGGCTGTAATCGGTGCCGCTGCCCCGACAAGAGTAGATTGATAACTAGCCCGCAACAGTATGTGGAGACAAGGAATGATACTTTTTGGGGGCCCACTGTCTTTAACGATAGATAGATAGATAGATAGATAGATAGATAGATAGATAGATAGATAGATAGATAGGACCCTAAATCAGAGCATATATAGATGTGCCATTTTCTGCTACAATCTCCTGCTGTAAATAACCCTAATGAGTTGGACCAGCAACGCGTCTGTATTACAATAGAGACAGCAAGTGGTTATTTTTAGCTGAGCGGTGGCACAAGTGCAGCAGTAGTTAGGGAACTCGAGGGAATCTCCCTAGCGATCTGGAGGAGAAGCTAAAAGCTATAATCATGATGGATAGAGGTATAATTAAGCTGTAATGTCAGCGGGATTGAATGCAGGACCTGCATAATGGCCTCTCACTGCAAGATAAATGCAGGCCTAAATCTAACGTGTTTATGGAAAATAAGCGCCGTCTAGAGATCATCAAAATGTTTTATTTTCTCAGCGAAAGAATCACAAGTCCTCCAAAAATCAATCCCACCTGGGCTATTGTTTGCCGCGTTGCTAAGCGACTAAACTTTTATCAAATATTTATCAGCTCCTGCACATGGCCTGGCGAAAGGTCTGCGCCCGCCAATAATTAGAGGTCTGACTTTCAGGAAATTTACCATTTTTGTATCATTGAAGCTACTTTTACAGGACAGGAAAAGGCGTATTTAGATCTTAATTGAGGGAAGTAAGGGGGGGGGGGGGCTCTGAAGTCTTCTAAGCATAGCAGGAGCTGGGTGTTCTTTCTCTTACATGTGAAGGGGATTACAGCTGTGATAGCAGCATGCTCCTTACTCGTATTCTTATTCATCTGTTGATACCTTCATGCAACTACAAACACTGCCATCAAGCATTCATTTTATATGAAATGATGGATACCAAACCTTTATATACCAGGTGTCTAGACTAATAATGTTGACATGTACAGTGTGTGATATTAGGATAGGTCTGGTGATGTGGTTTGAAATGCATCTCACAGAGGGGAGATGTATCAACGCTTGGAGAAGGACAAAGTGGAGAGAGATAAAGGGGTCTATCTACTAAGCCTTGGAGACAGAAAAAGTGGGCGGAGATAGAGTACCAGCCAATCAGTTCCTAACTGCCATGTTACAGGCTGTGTTTGAAAAATGACAGGAGCTGGTTGGCTGGTACTTTACTAAGCAGTGATAAGAGCGGAGAAGTGAGCCAGTGGAGAAGTTGCCCCATCAACCAATCAGCAGCTCTGTATCATTTTATAGTATGCAAATTATAGATGTTACTTCAGTGCTGATTGATTGTCATGGGCAACTTTTCCACTGGCTCACTTCTCCGCTCTTATCACTGCTTAGTAAATGTCCCCCATTTAATAAATCTCTCTGTCCAGTTTATCTCTCTCCAAGGCTTAGCAAATGGACCCCAGAGTACCAACCAGTCAGCATGTAACTGCCATTTTTCAAACACAGCCTGTAAAATAATAGGGGCTGATTGGCTGCTACTTTATCTCTCTCCGCTTTATCTTTCTCCAAGCTTTGATACATCTCCCCCGCTGAGAGAGAGAGTTGTTTCCTATCACATACTGTATGTCTCACATCCCAATTATTCCATTAGATTGCCATACCGTATTGTGAGGACTCGTTGCTCGGCAGGCTGTTTCTCAGTAGGAAGTTACTGAAGCTGTTCAGGAAGGCTGGGAGGCTGTGAGGACCCTCATTGTTATACCATACCTGGGTATAAAGGGAAATCATCCATTAACAATGATTGTAAAGCAGCTCTATTTAAATCGTAGAACTCTACGAGACACAACATTCTTGGCAAACATTTTACTAGCATTTGTCACCTGATCAGTTACCATGTACACTGTACTGTATAACACCTCAGTGTCATTTCACCGCACCTTAACAGACTGGAGATAGATAAGGATGTTCTCCGGCGCTGTAATCTGGAGACTAGGGGGGGGGGGGGGGGCATTCCGAGTTGATCGCATGTAGCAACTTTTTGCTGCTCGTGCGATCAACCTGACGCCGCCTATGGGGGAGTGTATTTTAGCATAACAGGGCTGCGATTGCTTGTGCAGCCCTGCTATGCTAAAAAAGTTTCAAGTAAAACAAGACCAGCCCTGCAGTTACTTACTCTGTGCGACGGATCTAGCGATGAAGGTCCCGGCTGTGATGTCAGACATCCGCCCTCCAACGCATGGACAAGCCTGCGTTGGACTCACCACGCCTGGAAAATGGTGCGTATCTGCCCCAGAACGCCTCCCGTCTGTCCGTCTTCTTGCAATCGCCGCTGCGATCACGATCCAACGCCGCGCGTGCGCAATGCGTCCGACGCACATGCAAAATGCGCCCGCCGCACATGCGTATTTCTGACCCGTTCGCACCGCAGCGAATAACCGCTGCGTGCGAACGGGTCGGAATGACCCCCTAAATAATAACGAGTGGACCACTAATTATAGCAGATAGGTGATAGTGTAGGCCCTAATTCATGTATATAATGAGGCTTTCCTAAAGGTGGGTACACACTGGAAGATATATCTGCCAATCAATTGATCGGCAGATATATCTATGGACGGATCGGGCAGTGTGTTGAGCGTACACACTGCCCGATCCGTTGGGGACTGACGTCATGAACTGGGTGGGCGTGTACACACGCCCACCCAGTTCAGCTGTCAATAACCGCCGGCCGCCACAGCATGTGTACGGGCGGTCGGTACACACACACAGCGACGCGCCCATATATCTACCGATATATTGGCCGTCGGCTGTGCTGCGGGGCCGACGCGATATGTCTGTGAATGTTGGAGTTCACAGACGTATCGGCCGTACACACTGGCCAAAGGACCCGCGATATATCGGCCGTTTAATAGAACGGCCGATATATCGCCCAGTGTGTACGGGCCTTAAGGTATTACCTTAATACTCACTTCCTGAGCTACATACTGTATAATGAAAGATCATCCAGGATATGTTCATAATATCATACATTTTTATTAAGC
Source organism: Pseudophryne corroboree (assembly GCF_028390025.1). NCBI lineage: Eukaryota > Metazoa > Chordata > Amphibia > Anura > Myobatrachidae > Pseudophryne > Pseudophryne corroboree. Next base: position 52,379,733 of record NC_086450.1, read on the forward strand.
AAACATAGGAGTTATTTTACAAACTTTTGGGGGCATATGTAATAGGGTCTGAGTTTGCTGGAGCTGCGGGATGCCGGCCGGTCTCGGAGGTTTTTTTAAAGCAGCAATCATTTACAAGGCAAAACCATGCCTTGTAAACGACTGCCGCTTTAAAAAATTATCCGAGATCGGTCGGCATCCCGCACCTCCGTCAATCTCGGAGGCCATTACATCACGCCTCTAGTTTCTGCTCTGGTGCATCAGTACTTTGCGATGAAGGAAACCACCCCACCTAACTCCACCATTCTGCCTGTGCACACTGCAGCTCCCCCACTGCCATCGTGCTCCGCGTACATCAAGGTGAATCATCTCCACATTTTCCTTGTCTCAAACCAATTGCAGTGCATTATAGATGGGAGGCAGTCAGTTTGCCGGTTGTCGGGATCCCGGCTGTCAGGAGACTCTGGGGTCTGTTTATGAAGCAGTGAAACGTGTGGAGAAGTGAGCCAGTGGAGATGTTGCCCATGGCAACCAATCAGCTGCTCTGTATAATTGTATAGTATGCAAATTATAAATGTTACTTCAATGCTGATTGGTTGCCAAGGGCAACTTCTCCACTGGCTCACTTCTCCACACGTTTCACTGCTTCATGAATAGACCCATCTGTCCTCAAGGCACCCTAACAGTCCAGGTTTCAAAGTTATCAATGCTTGTGCCCAGGTGACTGAAGGCCTGATTCAGAGATGTAGGCAAATACATTCACAGCTGCAAATTTGTGCACAGCGACTGTTTGAAAATATGCAAATGTTGCTGCCACCTGGATTTGTATTGAGACACCCATTGGTGGCTTTGCCAGTCCCAGCGGCTGCATACAAAGATGCAGTGCCAGTCCCAGATCAGTCCACTACTGCCTTGCACCGGGAAGTGAGGGGGAGAGTAAAAACAGTGTTATACCCCTTTTCCACTAGCTCAAAAAACACGGGTAAATGCACGGGGGCGCGCATTTACCCGTGTTTTTTGCAAGTGGAAAAGGGTAAACCCGGATCAAGTGACCCGTGAATCCTACCCAGCTATTTACCTGGGTAGGACACGGGACTGATCCGGGTAGGGTTGTAGTGTAAACGGGAGCCGTGTCGATGCGACACGGCTCCCATTTACACTGTATGGAAGGGCGGCGCTGGGAGATCATGTGATCTCCCTGCGCCGCCCCTGCCGCGTCACTAGAAGCGTCACCAACCCGGCATATGCCGGGTTGTGACTGCTGATGGGAAAGGGGCCGAGCACGGGTCGCAGCAGGGGGCAGCTCCCGTGTCAGGCTCCCGGCTGCGACCCGTGCTCGTAAGTGGAAAAGGGGTATTAGGATAAACTAGCAATGACGGCAGCAGAACTTCCTGTAAGAGTAAAAGGTGGCGGTACCCAGCACCATAGAGTGCCGACAGATATACCACAGTGTTAGTAGGCATGACACTGAAGGACAGAGCAGTACAGAAGCACAATATTTATCTTTTAAACACATGGGGGGAAATGTAATAGGGTGTGAGAATCTGAAAGTGAGAGATTCTGGTAAAATTCTCCTGTGTTTTTTTTTTTTTTTTTTAAGCTGCAATCGTTTACATGGCAAAATCAACCTGGTTTTGCTATGTAAATGATTGCCACTTTAAAAAAACAGGAGAATTTGACCAAAATCTCTCACTTTCTGATTCTCACACCCTATTACATTTCCCTCATAATGTTGGGTGAACACGATTACCTTATTTACAGTCAGGTTGGGAGGCAATGATAACTTTTGATTGATATCTGAAGCCGGAATGCCGAAGCTAAATCCTCCATACCTGCACACAAGGAAGCATGTCATAATTATTACAGTGAAACTGACAAGAATACTTCTGTTATATATTTATGCCTGTCTTCTTAGTATAGGGTATTTTTTATTAAAGCCTGAAATCTGGTGACAAGTGTTCCGGTGGAATTCTTCTGGCTATTTAACAGTGAGGTGCGGTGAGGTCAATGTCTGTGGAGGCACTGGCTAGTATCAGAGCCATATTTACACACACATAAAAACAAATTGCTGCCTAATCTATCAGCTACTGTATCTACTTGCAATCAAGCCGGTGAGCACAAATCCATGGCTATAAAATCTGGGCCCAAAACTCAAAGCTAGATGTAAAAACAAAATAATAATATGTGACCCAATTGTTCTGCGTCCGAAAAAGTGACAAATCCACATGTTTATGTTTGGCTATGTCTGTTCCATACCTCCCAACTGTCCCGATTTTCGCGGGACAGTCCCATTTTTTGGGGACTGTCCCACCCGCGGGCTGCTGTGTCCCACGGTGGGTGGAGGGCACTTGGGAGGCTCCTGCACTCGCTGCACTGCAGCGGTGAACAGATGCTGTGTGCATGCGCACAGCGTCTATTCAGTGGAGACAGAAGGAGAGGGGGCATGCCAGCAGCTCCCTGGGCGCTGGGCATGCCCACTTAGTGATGAAGACGGGGCGTGGCTCGTGATCGCGGGCCCTCCCGTGAAGCCACGCCCATTTTCACAGGCCACACCCCCTTTCCAGGAGTGTGTGGGGCTTTGGCGCGCGTGTGTCCCTTTTCAGATGATAAGAAAGTTGGGAGGAATGCTGTTCCTATATAACTTACTCTTCTGTTACACATCAACACACAAAAAGGAGCTATACTGTAAAACATAAGAATGGGAAAACTAGGTTGTTTTAAATGATATGTTTACTTTCTTTACAGAACATACATAGCTTAGATAGAATCTATATAGGCCATTATGAAGAATTCTGTAACCCCCAATCGACACTAGAGGAACTCCTATTGTAAATACTAGAGATGAGCGCCGGAAATTTTTCGGGTTTTGTGTTTTGGTTTTGGGTTCGGTTCCGCGGCCGTGTTTTGGGTTCGACCGCGTTTTGGCAAAACCTCACCGAATTTTTTTTGTCGGATTCGGGTGTGTTTTGGATTCGGGTGTTTTTTTCAAAAAACCCTAAAAAACAGCTTAAATCATAGAATTTGGGGGTCATTTTGATCCCAAAGTATTATTAACCTCAAAAACCATAATTTACACTCATTTTCAGTCTATTCTGAATACCTCACACCTCACAATATTATTTTTAGTCCTAAAATTTGCACCGAGGTCGCTGTGTGAGTAAGATAAGCGACCCTAGTGGCCGACACAAACACCGGGCCCATCTAGGAGTGGCACTGCAGTGTCACGCAGGATGTCCCTTCCAAAAAACCCTCCCCAAACAGCACATGACGCAAAGAAAAAAAGAGGCGCAATGAGGTAGCTGACTGTGTGAGTAAGATAAGCGACCCTAGTGGCCGACACAAACACCGGGCCCATCTAGGAGTGGCACTGCAGTGTCACGCAGGATGGCCCTTCCAAAAAACCCTCCCCAAACAGCACATGACGCAAAGAAAAATAAAAGAAAAAAGAGGTGCAAGATGGAATTGTCCTTGGGCCCTCCCACCCACCCTTATGTTGTATAAACAGGACATGCACACTTTAACCAACCCATCATTTCAGTGACAGGGTCTGCCACACGACTGTGACTGATATGACGGGTTGGTTTGGACCCCCCCCAAAAAAGAAGCAATTAATCTCTCCTTGCACAAACTGGCTCTACAGAGGCAAGATGTCCACCTCATCATCATCCTCCGATATATCACCGTGTACATCCCCCTCCTCACAGATTATCAATTCGTCCCCACTGGAATCCACCATCTCAGCTCCCTGTGTACTTTGTGGAGGCAATTGCTGCTGGTCAATGTCTCCGCGGAGGAATTGATTATAATTCATTTTAATGAACATCATCTTCTCCACATTTTCTGGATGTAACCTCGTACGCCGATTGCTGACAAGGTGAGCGGCGGCACTAAACACTCTTTCGGAGTACACACTTGTGGGAGGGCAACTTAGGTAGAATAAAGCCAGTTTGTGCAAGGGCCTCCAAATTGCCTCTTTTTCCTGCCAGTATAAGTACGGACTGTGTGACGTGCCTACTTGGATGCGGTCACTCATATAATCCTCCACCATTCTTTCAATGTTGAGAGAATCATATGCAGTGACAGTAGACGACATGTCCGTAATCGTTGTCAGGTCCTTCAGTCCGGACCAGATGTCAGCATCAGCAGTCGCTCCAGACTGCCCTGCATCACCGCCAGCGGGTGGGCTCGGAATTCTGAGCCTTTTCCTCGCACCCCCAGTTGCGGGAGAATGTGAAGGAGGAGATGTTGACAGGTCGCGTTCCGCTTGACTTGACAATTTTCTCACCAGCAGGTCTTTCAACCCCAGCAGACTTGTGTCTGCCGGAAAGAGAGATCCAAGGTAGGTTTTAAATCTAGGATCGAGCACGGTGGCCAAAATGTAGTGCTCTGATTTCAACAGATTGACCACCCGTGAATCCTTGTTAAGCGAATTAAGGGCTCCATCCACAAGTCCCACATGCCTAGCGGAATCGCTCCGTGTTAGCTCCTCCTTCAATGTCTCCAGCTTCTTCTGCAAAAGCCTGATGAGGGGAATGACCTGACTCAGGCTGGCAGTGTCTGAACTGACTTCACGTGTGGCAAGTTCAAAGGGCATCAGAACCTTGCACAACGTTGAAATCATTCTCCACTGCACTTGAGACAGGTGCATTCCACCTCCTATATCGTGCTCAATTGTATAGGCTTGAATGGCCTTTTGCTGCTCCTCCAACCTCTGAAGCATATAGAGGGTTGAATTCCACCTCGTTACCACTTCTTGCTTCAGATGATGGCAGGGCAGGTTCAGTAGTTTTTGGTGGTGCTCCAGTCTTCTGTACGTGGTGCCTGTACGCCGAAAGTGTCCCGCAATTCTTCTGGCCACCGACAGCATCTCTTGCACGCCCCTGTCGTTTTTTAAAAAATTCTGCACCACCAAATTCAAGGTATGTGCAAAACATGGGACGTGCTGGAATTTGCCCATATTTAATGCACACACAATATTGCTGGCGTTGTCCGATGCCACAAATCCACAGGAGAGTCCAATTGGGGTAAGCCATTCCGCGATGATCATCCTCAGTTGCCGTAAGAGGTTTTCAGCTGTGTGCGTATTCTGGAAAGCGGTGATACAAAGCGTAGCCTGCCTAGGAAAGAGTTGGCGTTTGCGAGATGCTGCTACTGGTGCCGCCGCTGCTGTTCTTGCGGCGGGAGTCCATACATCTACCCAGTGGGCTGTCACAGTCATATAGTCCTGACCCTGCCCTGCTCCACTTGTCCACATGTCCGTGGTTAAGTGGACATTGGGTACAACTGCATTTTTTAGGACACTGGTGAGTCTTTTTCTGACGTCCGTGTACATTCTCGGTATCGCCTGCCTAGAGAAGTGGAACCTAGATGGTATTTGGTAACGGGGGCACACTGCCTCAATAAATTGTCTAGTTCCCTGTGAACTAACGGCGGATACCGGACGCACGTCTAACACCAACATAGTTGTCAAGGCCTCAGTTATCCGCTTTGCAGCAGGATGACTGCTGTGATATTTCATCTTCCTCGCAAAGGACTGTTGGACAGTCAATTGCTTACTGGAAGTAGTACAAGTGGGCTTACGACTTCCCCTCTGGGATGACCATCGACTCCCAGCAGCAACAACAGCAGCGCCAGCAGCAGTAGGCGTTACACGCAAGGATGCATCGGAGGAATCCCAGGCAGGAGAGGACTCGTCAGAATTGCCAGTGACATGGCCTGCAGGACTATTGGCATTCCTGGGGAAGGAGGAAATTGACACTGAGGGAGTTGGTGGGGTGGTTTGCGTGAGCTTGGTTACAAGAGGAAGGGATTTACTGGTCAGTGGACTGCTTCCGCTGTCGGCCAAAGTTTTTGAACTTGTCACTGACTTATTATGAATGCGCTGCAGGTGACGTATAAGGGAGGATGTTCCGAGGTGGTTAACGTCCTTACCCCTACTTATTACAGCTTGACAAAGGGAACACACGGCTTGACAAATGTTGTCCGCATTTCTGGTGAAATACTTCCACACCGAAGAGCTGATTTTTTTGGTATTTTCACCAGGCATGTCAACGGCCATATTCCTCCCACGGACAACAGGTGTCTCCCCGGGTGCCTGACTTAAACAAACCACCTCACCATCAGAATCCTCCTGGTCAATTTCCTCCCCAGCGCCAGCAACACCCATATCCTCCTCATCCTGGTGTACTTCAACACTGACATCTTCAATCTGACTATCAGGAACTGGACTGCGGGTGCTCCTTCCAGCACTTGCAGGGGGCGTGCAAATGGTGGAAGGCGCATGCTCTTCACGTCCAGTGTTGGGAAGGTCAGGCATCGCAACCGACACAATTGGACTCTCCTTGTGAATTTGGGATTTCGAAGAACGCACAGTTCTTTGCGGTGCTACTGCTTTTGCCAGCTTGAGTCTTTTCATTTTTCTAGCGAGAGGCTGAGTGCCTCCATCCTCATGTGAAGCTGAACCACTAGCCATGAACATAGGCCAGGGCCTCAGCCGTTCCTTGCCACTCCGTGTGGTAAATGGCATATTGGCAAGTTTACGCTTCTCCTCCAACAATTTTATTTTAGGTTTTGGAGTCCTTTTTTTACTGATATTTGGTGTTTTGGATTTGACATGCTCTGTACTATGCCATTGGGCATCGGCCTTGGCAGACGACGTTGCTGGCATTTCATCGTCTCGGCCATGACTAGTGGCAGCAGCTTCAGCACGAGGTGGAAGTGGATCTTGATCTTTCCCTAATTTTGGAACCTCAACATTTTTGTTCTCCATATTTTAATAGGCACAACTAAAAGGCACCTCAGGTAAACAATGGAGATGGATGGATACTAGTATACAATTATGGATGGACTGCCGAGTGCCGACACAGAGGTAGCTACAGCCGTGGACTACCGTACTGTACTGTGTCTGCTGCTAATATAGACTGGATGATAATGAGATGTAGTATGTATAAAGAAGAAAGAAAAAAAAAACCACGGGTAGGTGGTATACAATTATGGATGGACTGCCGAGTGCCGACACAGAGGTAGCTACAGCCGTGGACTACCGTACTGTGTCTGCTGCTAATATAGACTGGTTGATAAAGAGATGTAGTATGTATGTATAAAGAAGAAAGAAAAAAAAACCACGGGTAGGTGGTATACAATTATGGATGGACTGCCGAGTGCCGACACAGAGGTAGCTACAGCCGTGGACTACCGTACTGTACTGTGTCTGCTGCTAATATAGACTGGATGATAATGAGATGTAGTATGTATAAAGAAGAAAGAAAAAAAAAAACCACGGGTAGGTGGTATACAATTATGGATGGACTGCCGAGTGCCGACACAGAGGTAGCTACAGCCGTGGACTACCGTACTGTGTCTGCTGCTAATATAGACTGGTTGATAAAGAGATGTAGTATGTATGTATAAAGAAGAAAGAAAAAAAAACCACGGGTAGGTGGTATACAATTATGGACGGACTGCCGAGTGCCGACACAGAGGTAGCTACAGCCATGGACTACCGTACTGTGTCTGCTGCTAATATAGACTGGTTGATAAAGAGATGTAGTATGTATGTATAAAGAAGAAAGAAAAAAAAACCACGGGTAGGTGGTATACAATTATGGATGGACTGCCGAGTGCCGACACAGAGGTAGCTACAGCCGTGGACTACCGTACTGTACTGTGTCTGCTGCTAATATAGACTGGATGATAATGAGATGTAGTATGTATAAAGAAGAAAGAAAAAAAAAAACCACGGGTAGGTGGTATACAATTATGGACGGACTACCGAGTGCCGACACAGAGGTAGCTACAGCCGTGGACTACCGTACTGTACTGTGTCTGCTGCTAATATAGACTGGATGATAATGAGATGTAGTATGTATAAAGAAGAAAGAAAAAAAAAACCACGGGTAGGTGGTATACAATTATGGATGGACTGCCGAGTGCCGACACAGAGGTAGCTACAGCCGTGAACTACCGTACTGTGTCTGCTGTGACTGGATGATAAATAATGATATAAAAAATATATATATATATCACTACTGCAGCCGGACAGGTATATATTATATAATGACGGACCTGCTGGACACTGTCTGTCAGCAGAATGAGTTTTTTATTTTATAGAATAAAAAAACACCACACAAGTCACACGACGTGTGTTTAACTTTTACAGGCAGACATTCACAATACAATATACTGGTGGTCAGGTCACTGGTCAGTCACACTGGCAGTGGCACTCCTGCAGAAAAAAAGTGTGCACTGTTTAATTTTTTAATATGTACTCCTGGCTCCTGCTATAACCTAACTGCTCCCCAGTCTCCCCCACAATTAAGCTGTGTGAGCACAGTCAGATATTATACATAGATGATGCAGCAGCACACTGGGCTGAGCACAGATATGGTATGTGACTGAGTCACTGTGTATCGTTTTTTCAGGCAGAGAACGGATTATATTAAATAATATAAAACTGCACTGGTGGTCACTGGTCAGTCACTAGTATAACTAACTAATACTATCAGCAAAATTCTGCACTCTCTGTCTGAGTACTCCTCCTAAGCTCCAGTAAATGAAGTGTCACTGTCTCACTCTGTCACTAGTATAACTAACTAATACTATCAGCAAAATTCTGCACTCTCTGTCTGAGTACTCCTCCTAAGCTCCAGTAAATGAAGTGTCACTGTCTCACTCTCACTCTCCTATCTATTTCTTCTCTAAACGGAGAGGACGCCAGCCACGTCCTCTCACTATCAATCTCAATGCACGTGTAAAATGGCGGCGACGCGCGGCTCCTTATATAGAATCCGAGTCTCGCGATAGAATCCGAGCCTCGCGAGAATCCGACAGCGTCATGATGACGTTCGGGCGCGCTCGGGTTAACCGAGCAAGGCGGGAAGATCCGAGTCGCTCGGATCCGTGTAAAAAAAGCTGAAGTTCGGGCGGGTTCGGATTCCGAGGAACCGAACCCGCTCATCACTAGTAAATACAGAATGCGCCTATGAATGTTGGTAGACCTGACCATGCAAGGCTGAAGTTACCTTGACCCAGGTGGGTGTGCTTGTACAGAGACTGTAAATTACAGCGGCCACTCTTACCGTTGTTGGATAAAATTCAAGGTTGTTGCCACTAGGTAGTCCTCCATGTTATTCCCTGTGACGTTGTACATCATTTGTCCAGAGTAGGTCCTGCGGTGGAGCGGAGATACATCCGGAACAGCACAGACCTGCACAACACAGTGGATTCAGATACAGATAACAGCTGTGTGATACAGAGGGGATGCAGTTAGGTTGCCGGTGGTCATGATACTGACACCAGAATCCCGACCGCTGGCAATGCCGCCACCCGGATTCCCGGCTAACAGGGGCTATTCCCACTCATGGGTGTCCACAACACCCAGAGAGTGGGAACAGAACCTGCAGCGAGCCACCGAGCCTGCAAGGGGACTCTTTGCGCTCGCCATGCTGCCGACATATTGGCGGCCGGGATGCCATTGTCCATATACTGACGGACGGCATCCTGGCCGCCAGTATATCATACTGAACCCATACAGAGGCATTTAGATTTTGCTTACTATAATTTGCTGATCTGCTTAGTAGAGTCACATAGCTGTGCACTGTAAATACTTACTGTGCGGCCTAGAAGGTGGATTAATGAGCACCAAAGTCTGTCCTTCACCATAATCTTGACAATAAATATTTATCAAGTAACATTCTTATTAACCTTAAAACTGGGTAACGGACAGACCGAAAGATTGTGGGACCGAAAGATAAAATCTTTCACTTTCAGCTTCCTGCTCCTGACTCAACGATCTAGAGTGTACACATGGAAAGATCTAGCCAAACCTTTAAATCTTTCCAAGATCTTGCCTAGATGGTTTTTGGCTCCAAATTTAAATATTTTCTTAGTGGCTAGATGACATCATCTAGCCAAAATCGTTCATCGTTCATACACATTGTGTAGACAGTGAACGATCATGAACGATCTCGCCAAAATTGACCTTGCTGCACAGTCTATCAACGATTTTGTGATTTACCAGTGGAAGCGCACCTAGTGAACGATCTAGCCTGTACACACGATGTTATCGGTCAACAACCTGTCTAGCCAAAATCATTGGCTAGTTCGTCCGTGTGTACCTAGCTTAACAGAGAACACCGTAGATAAGTTTACATCAGACCATCAGACAGAAGATGCGTAATATGCTGCACTTGTAGCAGTAGCTGCAGCAACACACAAGGATAAAGGTGATTTACAGATCTGTCCATACCTCCCAACTGTCCCGGTTTCAGCGGGACATTCCCGCTATTTGGACACTGTCGTCCCGTTGTCCCTCCCGCGGGTCGCAGTGTCCCGCGGGCGGGGGGGGGGGGGGGGGGGGGTGAGGAAGTGGGGGTGGGGGGCAGTTGGGGGAGGCTTTGATCACCTGCTGCTTTGCTCTGCATACACCACTTCAAAGCAGCCGGTGATCACTGAATAGATGCTGTACGCACGCGCACGGCATCTATTTATTGCTGGGAGGGGAGCAGGGGGCTGCCCAGCTGCTCGGGGAGCGCTGTGCACGCCCCCAAAATGCCGAAAACGGGTCCGCAGCGTTCTGCCACGCCCACTTGGTTGAGGCCACGCCCCTTCCACAGCAAGTCACGCCCCCTTTCCGGGTCGCACGCGGCTTCGCAGCGCAGGGCTCCCTCCTCCTGCCCCTTTAAGGTTGGGAGGTATGCTTGTCATTTTATTTAACAACTAATAACTAACACTGTGCGACACACAAGCCCAGTAAGCAGAATATAGATTGTCTCTGCTGAATGCAGCTAATTGCTCTATTTACAGCATAACAACTCAATGGGACTGTGAAAGAATAATTCTTATTGTCCACAAATATATCTACAGTAGTTTATGGTTAAAGACTACTTTACATGGCAAAATACGTTTGTTTCAGTAGATTTAGAGCAAATGATATCTGTGAATAGTGGATATTCCTCTTCCTAGACTAAATGTTTCTGAACCTTTATGGGCAAACGTCATTTTAGCTTGAGGAGGTTTATAAATAGCATCAATCCAGTTAATATAGTTACTGTACATTCAGACTTTGACTTTAGATAATTCCAGTTAACATTGCTATAAGGATGCCCAGGGCGATGGTGCTGCCCTCTTGGCCTTGCGTTCTGAGCGGTGGCGCGGCTTGTTCACCCTAGTTACAGCCCTGATTAAAAGGCATATCTGCGGATTTCTCCAAGTCTATTGGGACGTGCTCTAATTGTACTGGGGCTACAATTCTCCTCCCCTACCTGTGCCCTATTACACCTTCCCAAACATAAGGATATAAGTAAATGCTGTTTAAAAAAACATTGTTGGCATTATGTATAAATACTAAATATGAGAATTCGGGTGGCCTTCAGTTTGCCGGCTGTTGGGATCCCGCCGCACGGTATATCAGCGCTGGAATCCCGACACCCGGCATACCGACACCTGGCATACCGACACCTTTTCTCCCTCTTGGGGGTCCATGACCCCCCTGGAGGGAGAATAGATAGCGTAGCACGCGTAGCATGCCACCGTGCCCGCAGCGAGCCCACAAGGGGCTGATTTGCGCTTGCCCCGCTGTCAGTATGCCAGCAGTCGGGATTCCGGCGCCGGTATGCTGGCCGCCGGCATACCATACTACACCCGAGCATTCTAGTTGTTCAGGTTAGATTGGGTACATACAGGTCTCAAACTACTTACTTCATATCCAGTTGAACAGTTGCATGTGCCATATATTGACGTCTGATTGCCACTCCATGACCCTAAGCCGTTCTCAGGCAAGCATTGTCTACAAGAGAATGATCGGACTTAGCCTATAGTTCCACTGGTGCATTTCATAACTTATCACATATCTCTTTATACTTTGGAAATTAATTATGAATAATAAAATGCTTTGAGGAACATTAGAGCCCTATATATTACAATCCACGTTTGTAATGCAGATGTGATCAATTATTTATGGCAATACATTTATACCAGAATTTTAGTAGAAATCACTTGCCGAGAGACAGGCTCCAATCAGAGCATGCGCCTTTGGCCAGAGGGTGCGGCAGTGGGGGCTGACGGAGAGGGATCTGGAGGATCTGTGTTGTAGAAACCCTTAGGCTACTATAGGCTAGATGGGACTAACAGCCGGCGCAAAGCTCTGGAATGTGAAATCCGACTGCAAAGCATCCCCCATAGGATTCCGAGGTATCTGCTACAGTCCCTCCTTCTTAATTCCAGAGGATACCTAATATTTGCAAGCACCCTCAAAAAAAAATATTATTTTTTTTTCAGGGTGATTTCCCGCAAATATTATTTAAAAAATGTGCCCTTTAAAGTGGTGTAAAAGTAGAACACTGATCCAATGATAACACGTGAGATAATATAAGGCACTCATTTATGATCTCAATATACAAACCAACAACCTACTCATGAAACAATTCCTTATGCTACCCTGTGGCAAGGACTAAGGGGGTCATTCCGACCCGATCGCTCGCTGCAGTTTGTCGCAGCACAGCGATCGGGTCGGAACTGCAGATGCGCCGGTGTATGGCAGTTGTCATTGCCTAGCGATCGCCTCTGAGACAGAGGCGGTCGCTGGGCGGGAGGGGGCTGAACGGCGGCGTTAAGCCGCCGTTTAGGGGGGCGCGGTCTGGCCAACGCAGGCATGGCTGGACCGTTGGGGGGGCGGGCCGCGGCTGCTGCGTGACGTCTCACACAGCTGCTGCGGCAAGCAGCAGCGACGAACAACTCCTGGCCAGCCGCAGGAGCTGCGTTGGCCTGGAGTAACTCCTGAAATACAAAGGCATTGTCGCTGTGTGATGCTTCTGTATTTGTGCGGGGGGGGGGAGGGGTGGGGCGGCACTGACATGCGGGGCGGACTAGCCCTGTGCTGGGCGTCCTGATTAACCACAGTATGATTTCAACGGACGTCCTGATTAAGCCAGGATGATTTTACTGGACATCCTGAGTAACCTCAGGAATTCACTGGACGGCCTGAGTTAATCAGATGACCGATGTTCACGCAGATGATCCAAGGCTGCATCATCAGGCTGCGGCATCGGATCACAGAAGCCTACAGGGGGCGTCTTTTTACTTAAGGCACCTCTCTGCACAACGGCTGTGTTAATAGCATCCATCTGTGAATCAGCCTCAAAGTTAATAAATTGAATAAAAAAAAAAAAAAAGACCAGTTTGTTGATGAAGACAATACCAACTTTACAGTAGCGCAGTGTACTTACGCGTTTTGATCTAAACAGGAATTGTCTATGCCAGGATATTCGGACATTGCATTCATGAGATCTTCACTGCTCTGGTTATAAAGCCTGCAAAATAATTCAACAATGTGATTAATCAATAAAGATCAACTATTGCAAATTGTGTTGTATCATGAGAAAATGTAAGGTTGTTGTGACAGTTGAAATAAAGACCTCATAGGCGTCTTCTTACTGATCTGTATGATACATGAGTCAGGGCAAACAAGCAGAATATTTAGGAGGATAAAAATAAAGTTGCAATGAAGTAAAAGTGTTGTAGAAACCAGTTACCACAGTGGTTCCCAAACTTTTTTGAATCACGGCGCTCAGAATCTTTTTCAAGGCACCCTTGGGCAAAAAGTTTTAAATTTTTTTGAGAAGTTTAGAAAGCAATATTAAATTAAGTAAATGATGTTATATGTCATCCTTAGGTTCAATTGTGTGGCGAGGGACAGGAGTGGTTTCTGTTTGTCCACATATTTTGTGATTGGCAGACACCAGCACTGGTTTTGCCTATTACATTGACCATAAATAATTTAAACTGGCCCTGGACCACCAATCCAAGGCACTCCTGCAAGTTCTTCGAGACACCCCAGGATGTCACGGCACACAGTTTGAGAACCACTCAAACTAACAGATAGTTCTATCAGTTGCTGTTTTTATTGACAAACCCACTTTTCTGTAAAATGTGGAGCAAATCAGTTGCAGAAATGATCAGCAGAAAGTGTAGCGGGGGACTATGCACCAGGGTATTGGGCCTAATTCAGAGTTGATCGCAGCAGCAAATTTGTTAGCAGTTGGGCAAATCCATGTGCACTGCAGGGGGGGCAGATGTAACATGTGCAGAGAGAGTTAGATTTGGGTGGGGTGTGTTTAAACTGAAATCTAAATTGCAGTGTAAAAATAAAACAGCCAGTATTTACCCTGCACAGAAACAAAATAACCCCCCCAAATCTAATGGGCCCTACACACTGGCAGATGATACTGCACGATATGAACGTTCTCGTTCATTAATGAACGAGAACTTGTTCATATCGTGCAGTGTGGTGGCACCAGCGATGAACGATTCTTGGCCCCGCGCTCGTTCATCGCTGGTGCCGCGTCGCTTGTGCATGCAGGCCAATATGGACGAGATCGTCCATATTTGCCTGCACTGCTATGGAGCCGGGTGACGGGGGGAGTGAAGAAACTTCACTGCCCCCCCCCCCTCCCGCCGCCGGGTCGCCCGTCCGCCGTATCCGCCGTCGGGCAGCTCGGCGGCGGATCTATCAGTGTGTAGGGCCCGTAACTCTCTCTGCAAATTGTATATCTACCACACCTGCAGCTGCTTTTTGGAGCCTGTTGCCGCAGCTTGCAGCAGGATGGAAACATAATTTACACTGGGCCATTGGGTGGTAATACAAAATAGGCCCCTAAGTCTTTATAAGGTAAAAGACAACAGGTTGATAACATTTTTATAATTACCCAAACATCACGGATTGGTCTGTGGTGCCATACAGGTCGGGCGATAGCAAGAGCTCCGGATAATTTGCAGAACTCATTGAGAGTGAACCCAGCCCCATGGCCGCAATAACAAATAACACAGGAAGCAGGATCTGGGAAATTAAACCCTTCCAGTTCCGCTTGGAGTTGTGGAACCTCTTAATAAATATAGCCCCAATCTTCTTAAACATGAGTTTCAAGCCTTTTACATTGTCCATCTCCGTCAGTGGCTGATCTATGAAAATAAAATATGACAATACAAGGATTCATTTGGCCAATGTTTTTGCAGCTACAAATTATAGGCGGATGGAAGACAATACAGGCTCAGAAATAGTTGTATCTTGTGAAAGCAGCTATTTGGGTGCATCCTTCAATGGCAATGCTAGGCCAGCAACTTCCAAATCTCTGTGCTCTCCCCCTGGTGCTGCAGAACACTGTTAGACATGTGTCTTTTTGATATTGCAACCACTGTTCCGAACTGGGTTTAAATTATTATACACATAGATGTCATCATTGTTCAGTTGCGGAAAACGCTATATAAGAAATATGGCAGCTACTGTAGGTGGGGTGTTTATCCAGACATTGTTGCAGCAGAAGGTCTTCCTTCTTTCCTTTCCTCCATATTGAAAGCAGCATGGTAAAGTTTACAACATGTGTTTGAGTCTGTTTATACTTAAATAAAGAGTTCCTTCTGCTCCTATATAGTGTATGTGCTAACGGTTCTAATTAGTGTTTGTGGCTACATACAGTAGATAAAGGGTTCCTAGGGGACCCTGTCTCAAAGAGCCTCTTGGGACATTCTTATTTCTAAGGTTGACAAATATTGCAAATTCAGAATAGATATTATAGGTCACCACCTGTGACTGTAGACTAGTAACTGCCAAATTGTCATTAGTTTTTCTTATCTTTGCTTTGGTTTGAGTAAGACTCTACAGACTTTAGATGGTATATACAGTAATATTCTACCTCACACTCTGATCTGTACAGGTAAAATGTATCACCCACGCGTTTCGCCCCAGGTTCTGCTACATACCATCTCTCTCGGTAATACTGTAAAAGTTTGGAGAGGGACTTTCATACGTTGGAACAGTTTCTGGGTTAGGGATATGTATGGTTCTCTTGGATAATCCCTGGCCATCCTCTACAGGATCATCAATTAGTTTGAGGAACACCTGAAAGACAGAAAAAAAAACCCATTCTTATTGTGTAGTCTCGTATTGGGGAGATGCATCAAAAGTGGAGATGTTGCTCAAAGCAACCAGTTTGTTTCTTTTATTTCAATGACTGTGCTAGATATGTGACAGTTGATCGATTGCTTTGGGAAACTTCAGTCTCCAAGCTTTGATCCATCTCCCCCATTATCACACTTGTTAACATTGGTTTGTTAATGTGATTTTACATTCATAGATACAGCCAGATAGAAAAATCAAATATGATTATTTTTTTATTTATTAGCTAGAACCATGGAACCCTTTTCACTGACATCCACAATGTGGAAATCTAGACCTTAAGGGTAATTAGGCAATGAATGAAATGTATTCTGTGCTCTCACCTCTTCTATGGTGGTATCTGAGATGCCATAGCAGTCAATATTAAGGTCATTCAGATGAGTATCCAGAGCTCGTAGAAGAGATAAGTAAGCATTTGATATCTCGGCACGGAAAGGTGGAAGTACATAAACAACTTCTCCACCTACATCCTCTTTAAATGTTGCTTCAGGGATATGTGAATGTATAAAATTAGTTACTTTCTCCAAATCACACCGCCTATCATCATTCTGGCCAGGAAACTGGAATAAAAGAAAAATAATTGCAGGCACACAATAACTGTCTTTTATTAGTGTTTAACAACATATTACCGTTTTAAATGGAACCTTAACTCGCCAAGTATAAAGGCCAGTCATTGCATTTTACAGTATTTTTGTCAGAGGGTCTAATTCATGTTTGAACTGTAAGTAAAGCTAATTATCAAGCAACTGAGCAAAACCATGTTGCACTGCAGGTGGGGCAGATGTAACATGTGCAGAGAGAGTTAGATTTGGGCGGGGTATATTGTTTCTGTGCATGGTAAATACTGGCTGCCTAATTTTTACACTGCAATTTAGATTTCAGTTTGAAAACACCACACCCAAATCTAACTCTCTCTGCACATGTTACATCTGCCCCACCTGCAGTGCAACATTAATGTGTTGTTCAATGTGATAGGGAAAGTTGCATGGAGTTGGCTAGCTTTAAGCCTTTGTCCAATCACATGCCGCCGTCTTCCATTAGGCCCCTCTTTACATTCTCCCATGGCGCAATCACTAATAAATGCAGTGATCAAACATAACGCAGAAAAGATTTATTCATTATTTATTTAGTAAAAGTTATTTATACTATATAGCGCCAGCATATTCCACTGCGCTTTACAATTGGGGGTAGGTGCTGGGGATAGAGAAGCTCTTTATTCATTTTAAATAGACCACATGAAAAATAATAGGAAGACCGAGCACAGTTTTATATGACAAGTATATTGTATTAGAGGGCCAGTTAAATTGATAAATTAGTTTAGTAGCACACGTGTAATGCAATGCAAGGCCAACGGTTCTCTTTAACAATATATGGCAGCTTATAGAAATGGCAGTTAGGTCGTCTGGGATCAGTTTGTGACCCTCTTCTGTACCCTAACTGATCACTTTACATGTACTTCCTCTAAGTACAGATCTACAATGTCCTAGGTAAGTGTATATAAGCGTAATAGTGCTCATACGCTCCATTGCCTCGGTTATCAGAGTACCACTTAGCTGCCTGATTCTCATGCATTTGCATTGGCGTCAGAAGGGGGGTGCGGCCCGCACCTGGGTGTCACTCACCGAGAGGTGACACCAAAGTGACGGCTCCTGCTCAGTGACAGGAGCCAAGTGCTGTACTGTAACATTACAGAGCGGCAACCCGGCTCCTGTCACTGAGCAGGAGCCGGCACTGCAGAAAGAGCACTCCCCCTCAGCCCGCTCCTCCCGGACCCCCGGCGTAATGAAGACGGGGGTCGGGATGGCTAGCCATGCCCCCGTCCAGTGAAACCACGCCCCCATCCATGAAGCCACACCACTTTTAAACCCGCCGCACCGGGTGTAAAGAGGCAGAGTGATGCCTCCGTGCATGTGCATAGTTTCTCTGGGATGTACAGTAGTTGATTGTAATGTTTACTCCTTTCCTAGCCTGTATCACGGTAGGAATAACCTTGTTCGGAATACCCTTTCGAGCTAGTATCAGGCATTCAACCTCCATGCCGTCAAATGTAGCCACGGTAAGTCTTGATAGGCGAACGGCCCCTGCTGCAGCAGGTCCTCCCGAAGAGGAAGAGTCCTCGGCTCCCCTTGCAGTAGATCCAGAAAATCCGAGTACCAAGCCCATCTTGGCCAGTCTGGAGCAATAAGGATCGCTTGAACCCTTGTTCTCCTTATGAGCTTTAGAACTCTTTGGATGAGTGGAAGTGGAGGAAACACGTACACCGACTGGAACACCCACGGAGTCACTAGGGCGTCCACCACCACTGCTTGCGGGTCCCCTCTACCTGCAACAATACAGCCGAAGCTTCTTGTTGAGACGAGAGGCCATCATGTGGATCTGGGGTACGCCCCAAAGATCTGTTACCTCCTTGAACACCTCCGGATGGAGACCCCACTCCCCTGGATAGAGATCGTGTCTGCTGAGGAAGTCTGCTTCCCAGTTGTCTACTCCCGCAATGAAGATTGCTGACAGTGCCAACGCGTGTTTTTCTGCCCAGAGGATGATTCTTGTTACCTCTGCCATTGCAGCTCTGCTCTTCGTTCCGCCCTGTCGGTTTATGTAAGCCACTGTGGTCACATTGTCCGAATGCACTTGAATGGCCCGATTTCTCAGAAGATGGGCCGCTTGGAGAAGACCGTTGTAGACGGCTCTTAGTTCCAGAATGTTTATCGGCAGGCCGGCTTCCAGACTTGACCACCTTCCTTGGAAGGTTTCCCCTTGAGTGACTGCGCACCAGCCCCGGAGACTTGCATCCGTGGAGAGAAGGATCCAGTCCTGAATCCCGAACCTGCGGCCCTCCAGAAGGTGAGGCAGTTGCAGCCACCACAGGAGTGAAATCCTGGCCTTTGGTGACAGACGTATTCTCTGGTGCATGTGTAGATGGGATCCCGACCACTTGTCCAGGAGATCCAGTTGAAAGGACCAAGCGTGAAACCTCCCGTACTGCAGGGCCTCGTAAGAGGCCACCATCTTTCCCAGAAGGCGAATGCACTGATGAACCGACACCCGGGTTGGCTTCAGGGCATCCCGGACCATTGTTTGTATCACCAACGCTTTTTCATCTGGAAGAAACACCCTCTTCACTTCCGTGTCGAGGATCAGTCCCAGAAAGGACAACCTCCTGGTTGGTTCCACATGTGATTTTGGAAGATTCAGAATCAAACCATGTTCCCTGAGAAGCTGGGTCGTGAGAGCTATGGACCATAACAGCTTCTCCTTGGACGATGCTTTTATCAGATCATCCAGATATGGAATTATGTTCACCCCCTGTCTGCGGAGGAGAATCATAATTTCCGCCATCACCTTGGTGAATACCCTCGGTGCTGTTGAGAGGCCGAATGGCAAGGCCTGGAACTGAAAATGACAGTCCAACAGTGTGAATCGAAGATAAGCCTGATGCGGCAGCCAAATCGGAATGTGGAGGTACGCATCCTTGATATCCAGGGATACCAGGCATTCCCCCTCCTCCCAGACCTGATATCACTGCCCTTAGAGACTCCATTTTGAATTTAAACTCCTTCAGAAAGGGGTTTAGTGATTTTAAGTTCAGAATGGGCCTGACCGAACCATCCGGTTTCGGTACCACGAAAAGGTTTGAATAGTAACCTTTGTTTTGCATATAAGGTGGTACTGGCACAATGACCTGTGCCTCCACCAACTTCTGGACGGCTTTTTGCAGGACAGTCCTTTCTGTCAGCAGAGCATCTAATGCTTCCCCAAAGAGAGCCTGACCTGTGTAGGGTAGGGTCTCCACACTTCTCCTGGATTCCGCGTCGGCAGGCCACTGGTGCAACCACAGTCCTCGACGAGCTGATACAGACATGGAAGAAATTCCCGCCGCCATGGAACACAGGTCTTTCATGGATTCTACCAGAAATCCTGCCGAATCCTGAATGTTATGTAAAAACAATTCAACATCACATTTCTCCACAGTATCCAAGTCTTCAAGTAACGTGCCTGACCACTTTACTATAGCTTTGGCAATCCAGGCACTGGCAATAGTGGGACGTACTGTAGTATTGCCCCAGAAGCCGTGTACATGGATTTGAGCGTATTATCAATTTTACGATCAGCTGGCTCTTTGAAGGCAGTAGATCCCGGAACAGGTAAAACCACCTTTTTTGAGAGTCTGGATACTGACGCGTCAACATTAGGCGGGTTTTCCCATTTTTTCCTATCCTCAACTGGGAAAGGAACTGCCACCAGAACCCTTTTAGGTATCTGGAATTTTTTATCCGGGTTTTCCCAAGCCTTTTCAAAAATAG
Source organism: Pseudophryne corroboree (assembly GCF_028390025.1). Lineage (NCBI taxonomy): Eukaryota > Metazoa > Chordata > Amphibia > Anura > Myobatrachidae > Pseudophryne > Pseudophryne corroboree. Next base: position 52,399,965 of record NC_086450.1, read on the forward strand.
CATATAATTCCTTTGACGCAGGGAAGGTTAGCGAGGCTTTCTTATTTTCAGTGAAGTAAGCCTCCTCAACCTGCTCGGGTGTTGTATCAGCAATATTCAGCACATCTCTAATAGCCTCTATCATCAACTGCACCCCTTTAGCAAGAGATGCTGCCCCCCGCAACACATCCCCGTCACCGTCTGCAGTGTCAGAATCGGTATCATCCTGCATGATCTGCGCAAGAGCACGTTTATGTGAATATACAGCGGGGAGCCCTGAGTTACCAGAACTGGGCCAGACTGCCATAGAGTTCTGTAAAACCTGAGTTGCAGATTCATTTTGTGCAACACTATTTGAAATCTGAGAAATCATAGATTTGATAGAGGATAACCACTCCCTTGCTGGTATCTGTGCTAAACCAGTGCAATCCTGATTACATGGAATGGGATCATCCTGAGAGGACATATTCTGTGCAGCATATGACACAGAGTCCCTGGACATTGCTTAATGGAGACCACAGACACTCCATACACACACAGGGGAGGACAGACAGAGTTTCACCCCCAAGAATGGCAAGAGAGACACAGAGATTGGAGCCAACCCACACACAGCGCTTTTAATGTAAAGGGAGACTCCTACTAGCGCTGACTGTGCACCTTAATAGGTTACACAGTCTTAATGCAGCCTCTCCCCTTCTACAACCCCCTGGTACCGTGAGAGATAGCTGGAGTTGCTGTGGAGGGACGTGCTCTTCCTGGACAGTGCTGTGCAGGCAGGAAAATTGCGCTGAAACGCTGCTGGGTCTGCTCTGAGGAGAAGCTCCGCCCCCAAAATGGCGCTGTCTTCCCGCTCTTCACAAGGATTATACTGGCCTGAGGTAAAATGCTGGCTGAGATCCACGGACCCCGACAGGCTTGCTGACCAGTGCAGGGTTCAGGCGCTGGCTCAGGGCGCCCCTCACAGCGCTGCACTAAGTACCACTGAGCCTCCAGAGCGCAGTTAGTACTGCGCTCCTACGCTGTTGCCGCCATCTTCACACCGCCCCCCCCCCCCCCGCTTGTTAGGGGGGTCGGTGACTCACTCGCCACTGATCTTCAGCTCTGTAAGGGGGTGGCGGCATGCTGCTGGGGTGAGCGATCCCCTGTGGCTCAGTGTCCTGTCAGCGGAGATAGTGGTTCAGACCCCAAAGGGAGGACACTACTCCCCCCCTTAGTCCCACGAAGCAGGGAGGCTGTTGCCTGCAGCCTCCCTGTAAAATAACAAACTCTAAAAAAAACTTTACTAAAGAAGCTCTGTAGAGCTCCCCTAGGTGTGACCGGCTCCTCCGGGCATATTTTCTAAACTGAGTCTGGTAGGGGGGGCATAGAGGGAGGAGCCAGCCCACCCTCTCAAACTCTTAAAGTGCCAATGGCTCCTGGTGGACCCGTCTATACCCCATGGTACTAATGTGGATCCCAGCATCCTCTAGGACGTAAGAGAAAATAAATTAATATTTACAATCCCCGCTCCTGCTTCCCGACCACTGTTGCCCTCCGTCTCCGGCCTCCGGCGCTGCTCCTCGGATCTATGGAGAGACCTCATGACGTCTCTCCCATAGCACCGCATAGACACTAGAGGTCAATTATGACATCTAGCGTCTACGTGCCGCTCCCACAATGCAGTGCGGTGCGCGATGACTTAATCGCGCACCGCACAGCACCAGGCATCTACACAACACCGGGCGGCACCAGTAGCGGATCTTGCCACGGCGGCTGCGCCCTCCGGAAGGCGGCCCCCCCGGGCAAAAGTCCTGCTTGCCCGTAGCAAGATCCCCTACTGTTTGTAATACAGTGCATTAGACATATGCAGGCCCAATGAGCACGGTAAGCCACTTACCAGATTCTCTCCCTGGTGCGATGGTTGAGCATTCAGATCCACTGATACCCACACACAGCAGACTTGGTAAATAAATCTGCTACCACTGGGCATGTGCAGAAGTTCCATTACTCATTTATACTGCATGTAGCGGCCGCTGGCAAGGCTGTGGAGAAATGGGGGTTTCTGTGCAACTGGAAACCCCCCTGCATTTGCCTATGAGAGACTGTACCAACAAAGCTGGGAGACGATGCTTAGCGTACTGAAAGTCATCTGCATATGATGGAATCCTAACCGCAGGTGGATGTATTATTTTTAACTATTGCTGACATTAATGCCAATTTCAATTCTCTGTGCAATCAATAATTTAATTCTTCACTTGTAATATCACTATCATGTATTAAACTCGAACAGACATTCAAAGCATTTGGTCTGCTCGCTCAAGGTTATATACTCATAGCATGGATTCTGCAGAATGGATAGAAGAAATGAGGTTATTAGGGCTTTGAAAAAACTTTGCATGCAGCTTTCAGTACTCAGTTGTTAAGTTTCCATGGATAAAGAGTACCGTGTCTGTGTCTAATTGTTTGGCCTTGTATATCTCCAGTGCCTTCATTAATGTATGGTCTCTGCATTCAATCACAAAGCTCTTTATGCACAGGCTTACGGAGGCTGTATAAGTAATGCTGCATTCGGCTACATGTCCTGGCGCCCACTTAAAATAGTTTTATACATGCACAGTGCAGCACCATCATTCCGCTTTTATTTTCTTTCATGGCCTTGTGATTGAGGCATGTCTGGATTGTGAATTAAACCCCCCAGTCGATAAGCTGGTTCACGTTTGGGGTCAAAGTAATAAAATGCAGAGGAGAATTCATCTGGTAACTTTTGTTCCGAGTATTGTGCTGGGAACGTTGCAGGCATTCTTTGTTCGACAAGATTGCATTATGTTTTACCAGGGCCGGATGAAGGGCCACAGGGGCCTGGGGCTGAAAATGTTTTACAGGCCTATACTGAGAAGAGGAGGAGCTGTGACCAGTGATGTGTGGGTGAGGTCAGTAACATGTGGGCGTGTCTACACTGTCAGAACCACTTTATCACAAGATACATAAAAAAAAAAAAAAGCAGAACTTTGTGAGAAAACTAGAAATACAATTTTAATATTTGTGATTTAAGGTAGATCGTGTGGCCAGCTAGGTGGCTTGTTTTCATTATACTGTCATGATGATGGGCCTATTTCATTGTAGAGGCCTGGAGCTAGAGCTCCATCTGCCCCATTGTTAATCTGGGCCTTTGTTGTACTCCCTTCTTACCTAGGTTAAAGATGCCCACTTTAAGAACATTTTCCGTTACACTATACATACAGAGTGCCTCATTCATGCTACTGGTTCCTATTGCACTTACAAGGGGCATTCATAACGTCCTCAACTATGACCAGTGTCGGACTGGGGCATGTAGGGCCCACCGGGGAAAATGCAGTGGTAGGAACCCATTTTAGGGGTGTGGTCAGTCAGCAGAGGGGGTGTGGCCTGCCACCTCATTGTTGTGACTAACCATTAGAGAGTGCAACGTCTGGGCCCATTCATAAATATAAACAGTAAATAGCATGATAATGTACCAGATTAATAACAGATTAATAACAGCAATGCACTGTAGAAAATACACCATAGTCCAGTATAAGGTAACATATGTATAATGTATAATTCAACTGCACAGTCTGGAACCTGATCCTTAGAGCAGGAGGTGGAGGTCCAGGCAGTGGGGCACACCGGTGGTTTCCCCTGTACCCCTGTGGGCTAGTCTAAGCCTGACTATGACTGATAGGTGGAATCCACATGAATGCAGTGATCACCAGGGTTCTTAAATTCAGGACAAAGAAAGGCTTATGGCAACATCCATTGATGGTAACAGTAATGTATGGGTGCAGTGTGGTACCCTGAGGCATGTGTGCACTGTACACCCTGCATCCATTATAGATATACCCATCCATCAGAGCTTTTAAACTGCTCACAGATAAATACAGAACAATGGGGCAGATGTATTAACCTGGAGAAGGCATAAGGAGGTGATAAACTAGTGATATGGGCAAGGTGATAAAGGCAGCAGCCAATTAGCTCCAATATGTAAATTAACAGTTAGGATCTGATTGGCTGCTGCCTTTATCACCTTACACATATCACTGGTTTATCACTTCCTTATGCCTTCTCCAGGTTAATACATCTGCCCCAATGCGCCCTGCAAAAAGGAAGTCTTCTGTATAGCCTACAGTATTTACTAAGAACAGCGCGATGGACCCGACGATCAGCATTCATTATCATTGGGGCTGGGGAATGCTTCAAATAGGCTGATTATTATGGAGCTTCCACTAGGACACGGAGTCCGACAAGAGCCAGTCCAGGTGATAGGTAAAAAGTTTTCCTTTACTTCCAGGTATCTGAAACAACGCTCTCCAAAAAATAATGTGGTGATGTAGTCTGTAGGTGACAATAGATAACACCATCTAATGGTGGAAGGGGGGGGGCGGCTAACGGGGCAAAGCTTGGTAAACTGGGCATTTTCAGGGGCTGCTTTTGAGATCATAAAGAGTGTGGCTGCAAATAGAGATGGCCAACCGCAAGGTCTCCAGCAATGGTTGCCATCAATGAGGATGGTGCATTGAGCCATCGATGGTAGTATACTAGCCTATAGCACACCATCGATGGTTTGTGAATGCACAGAAGAGATGCACATCCATTCAGACGCAATGTAGGAGTTGGAGCAGGGGGCAGGGCCGGGCTGGGCTGCTGACTGAGAGCTGACCTCAGCCTGTCATGACAGCGAGGTGGGCCATCCATCCCGGACAGGACACTCAGGGCCAGATTAACAATGGGGCGGATGGAGCTCCAGCTCCAGGCCTCCACATAAAAATAGGCCCATTATGATCACCAGCCACCAGCTGACCACACCGAATCATAAATATTAAAACTGCATTTCTATTTTCCACACAAAATTATGTCATTTTTGTGCTTTTACATGTTTAGGGAGACATTGGGGCATATAATGTAATAGGTCTAAACGCCTACATGGCATTGACCTTGCCTCCTCCACTTCTCATAACTGGCCCTTGAACATTTTCAGCCCCAGCCCCTTAATCCGGCTCTGGGGACACTCACTGGTTTATGTAAGACGGGAGTGGGGCTGGACTGCTGACTGACAGCTGAGCTCAGCCTGTTATGTCAGGGAGGTGGGCCATCCATCCCAGCCAGGACACTCACTGGTGTATGCAAGCCGGGGGCGTGGTTGGTTTGCTGACTGACAGCTGAGCTCAGCCTATCATGTCAGCAAGGTGGGCCAGCCCATCCAGGTGCACACAATGTGTTGTACTGTATGTGTGTGTAAGGTGGGGGGCAGTGCAGACAGCTGCTGGGCTAGCTGACAGCCTTGTAGCCCTGTGCAGCAGCTGCAGCACTGTATCTGCAAGCATAAAAAAAACATAGATGGTGGAAAACTATGTCCCTACCATCGATGGTAAACTTGGTTACCACTGGATGGTGACCATCGATGGTTTTTAACGGTCGATAGCAATCCCTAGCAACAACCGATATCTCTAGTACCCACTGCAGTGCCCGCTTGTTCAATAGCTCCAATACTCTAAATTATTTGCTTAATAAATAAGGCCCTAAACCCTTAAATGAACAGACTTTTCTATTTAATTTCATGTATGTATCAGTTCTGGTACATGGCACCTAGCAAAGTACCTTTTTGGTGATGGTGAGATGGTACCCACTTCCAAATTTCTCTTTCAGGAACATCGGTGTCCCGCAGCACCTGAGACCTCCGTGCTCAAGGAAAGCAATGCGGTCACTGAGTACTTCTGCCTCGTCCAGGTGATGAGTAGATAAGATTATTGTTTTGTCTGAAATGGAATAGTACATTGTTAGTTTATTGCATCTCAGATGCAGAATGACACTTCCAGTGTCTTGTTTTATCATACAGTATGTGTAAAATGTATTAACACTCCCATTTTCTGGTACGCTGCCCGCCGACGCCCAGAAATACTAGCAGCATGTCAATCATTGGTGCTGCTTATAGGGCACAGCAACTGACGTCGGAAGGCCAGAACTGCATATGCGCCATGCAGCTTCTGCGCATGTACAGATCAAATACCATCGGACAATTGCATGAACATCTAATTAGCATCCACCTCTGAATCAGCCTCATAATGTTACAGCCGATGGTATGAGCTCAGATGTATAGATGGCAGCCAGTGGTGTACCCCAGGGATCACTCCTGAATCTTGCTTTTTTTAATGTATTTATTAGCAATACTAATTGTGATATGTCGTTTTGAAACTGTATTGTTACCAAAGAATATTCCAGGTGTGGAATCTTACAAATTTAATACAGCAAAATGTAAAATAATGTACAGCGGGCGCAAAAATCAGAATGCAGAATCCAGAACGAATGACCACGTAATGCAAGCAACTACACAGAAAGGATACACAGGTAAGCAAGCAGCATAGGGGGTGGACGCAAATCTTGCTTGCCGCAGCAAGCTCTGCATCCGTCTACTCACATGCCGGGGGCCGTCCTGCACAGGGCAAGACTGCCCAGCATGTGTGTGGTGCCACCCCGCGAAGCATCCGCAATTTAATTGCAGATGCATTGATTTAAGGTCGACCCCTGCCAGCGCAGCCTGGTTGCCCTAGCAGGCGGTCCGGCACCATTTTTTTGATCGGTGCGGCTGCGTGTGACGTCACTCACCTGCCTGCGCTGGCCAGACTGTGCCCAGTAAACACCGAGACACCGTCGCCCAAATGCCAGTGTCTGTCAATCATTATGCAATCGCATCCTCCCGGGGAGTGATCGTATAGTGACGGTCATACATGTGCACTCCACTAGTGCGCAGACCAGATGGAATGGGACGGTGTACACAGACGCGCTTCTGCGTCCATCTCTGAATTGCCCCCATAGTCACTAAGTCAGATGAGCCAGTAGCAGTGCGCCGGAGCATGGCCACCCGGCGCTGCGCTATGATCGCCTCTGCCTGATTGACAGGCAGAAGCAGTCGATAGGCGGGAGGGGGCGAAACGGCGGCGTTTGCCCGCGTTTCATGGGCGCGGTCCGCCCAACGCAGGCGTGGCCGGACCTTGCGGGGAGTGGCTCGCAGCGGCTGCGTGACGTCACACGCAGCCACTGCGGGGCGGGGAGCGAAGAGTAGCTCTCGGCCAGCACGCTAAAGCTGCGCTGGCCGGGAGCTACTGTTGAAGCACAAAGGCATCACCGCTGTGCGATGCCTGTGCACTTCTGGGGGGGGGGGGGGGGGCACTGACATGCGGGCAGACTAGCCCTGTGCTGGGCGTCCCCCCGCATGTCTGAGTTCATGATCGGAGCTGTGCTAAATTTAGCACAGCTACGATCACTCGGAATGACCCCCACATTTCTTATGTTCTATTTCTAAACTGGTGGGGACAAGAATGCCTGGGAGGAACCGTCCTGAATCCCAACACCCTAAACAGAGACACACTAATATAGACAAATCGCAGGATATTTCTGCAGTCAGCAGACTACCGGGTTGATCACCAGCAGCAAAGACCCCACTGACCTTGGTTCATAGTTATGCACACGTTAGCATAAGTGGCAGTAAAGACATGCACAGCTGAGGCTTTTCCACCCCACCAGAGGGGTAATTATCTTATACCTTACAAGAGATCTGTCATTTTAGAAAAAGATCTGTATGACCAAGTGACTATTTATTTGCTGATTTAAATACGGATAACTTATTGATACAGCCCTGGTGCGCTCACGTGTAAAACACATTTATTTCTGAATGAGATCACAGATCTTTGGTACATACAGTAGACTGGGGGAAGTCCTAAGACCCTCTTCTAATAAGAGACTGCTGACGTAGGTTTTATACTTGAATGCAGCCAAGTTTACATAGAGAGGTGGAAGGTCCAGTATTAGAGCTCTGATCAAACGGCGCTGCACCTACTTTATTTTCTCATTTATTTGGTTATTATTATGGGTCATTTTTTATTGCAATAATATTGTTATTCATTTATTAAACATATATTACGTTTCTAACTAGTCATCCTTGAGTTTCTCAATATAATCTAGTTTATTAGTCCTAGTACACCTAGCCCGGCTCATTGTGCTGGGGTGAATAAGTTACTTCTGCAGTCAAATTGTCATCAGTGTTGATCTGTGCTCCTGCCAGAGTTTGTACATTTGGGGGGATACAGGGAAAGATGGTGTACTGTATTATTTTGGTTGTGTTTGTTTCTCACCCTTCTTGTTTTTGGAAATGACCTCCCAGATACTGCGCCTGGAGCATGGGTCCACTCCAGTGGTGGGTTCATCTAGAATGACGACTTTGGAGCCACCAATCAGGGCTATGCCGATAGACAGCTTCCGTTTCAGCCCACCAGATAAGGTCATCACAGGTTTGTAGCGGTGGTTGTATAACCCAGTGTCTTTCAATACCCTGAAAACAAAGTAGCAAATTACACATCAAAGCCCAATATTAATGTATCAAGGTCAATATCGATATCATTGTCTATAACATGTGGACTTCACTTGTCCTACAAAGGTCATCTCTTTTCTTTTTACATTTCTACCTATTACAGAGTGGGAGCTGCCAGTTCTGCCTCTCTATCCAGTGTTAGCTAGAGACTCCAGTGACTGAGGGGTCTATTTACTAAGCCTTGGATGGAGTTAAAGTGCATGGAGATAAAGTACCAACCAACCAGTTCCTAACTGCAATGTTACAGGTTGTGTTTGGAAAATGACAGTTAGGAGCTGGTTGGCTGGTACTTTATCTCCGTCCACTTTATCTCCATCCAAGGATTAGTAAATAGACCCCACAGCCACCTCTGCTGCCAAAATAATATGTGTGACCGCTGACCGCACAAGGCATTTGAAGCCACAGAATGCAATGGACAATAGGGGAGATGAATCAAACCTTCTAAAGAGGGCACGTGTAGTAGTCGCCTACATTAACCAAGCAGCTTCTACCTATTATTTCATCGAATATACTTGGAAAATGATAGCTATAATCTGATTGGTTGTTGTGGGCAATGTCTCCTCTTGTCCTGTTTAGATGGTGTGACACATTTCCCTTTAAATGTGGAGCGCGAGCAGTGAGGGAGAGGAAGCGGGTGGTGGGCTCGGTATGATAAGTGATTGGAGGGTAGGGAGTTCCTCTTTAGAAACCTAGGAGGTCTCTACAATGTTTTGTTCTAGAGCCCCCCAAGGTCTAATTACTAATCTCTCAGGAGTATCATTTAGACTTAGAAATATCACTGGGCTAGTTGTGCTTGAGGGAAGCAGTGAGCTCCCCGACCCTGGATCCTGGTGGTCAAAATACCGACACCGGCACCCCAAGGGAGGACACAATCCTGGCGTCAGAATACCGACGCCAAAAGGGATGCTGGCTCCAAATACCGGCAGCTGGCATCCCGATTGTGCTGACTGCAGGATGGGCTGCCGCCCTGCCACGGGGGAGGGGGGGGGGAAGGTTAGGTTTAGGCAGCAAAAGGGGGGTTAGCCTTAGGGTGCAGGCACGGGAAGGTTAGGGTTAGGGACTGGGAGGAAGGGTTAGGGTTAGACACACAGGAGGGAAGATTAGGGTTAGGCACCTAGCGGGGAGGGTTAGGTTTAGGCAGCGGGGAAGGGAGGGTTAGGCACCAAGCGGGAAGGTTAGGGTTAGGCACCCACAAGGGATGGTTAAGGTAGGGAAAAGGTGACGGTTAGGGTGCTAAATGGGGGGGGGGGGGGCAGTCGGGATTATGATGGATGGGATGCCGCTGTCTGTATACTGACCACCGGCATTCCGTCCATCCTCAGCTCATACTGAACCCATGCTTGGTGCTTGTGTGTACTGAACAACACAACGGATGCTATTTTAGCGATAAATATTCAGAATGCACTTTAAAGTAAAAGCATGAATGATACAGATAAGAACATTGCATAAATAAAAATCCTAGGATCAACGTACCGCCAGGAAGTTGGGGTTAGGCTGCAGTGGGGTGGGTGGGGAAGGGGGGGGGGGGGGCAGTGTTGGTGGCTTAGCACTAGGGATAAAGATAGGGGTGAGATTCTTACTGGAACACCGCTCCTCCACTGCCTGTGCCACAACTGATACTCAATAAACCTCCATGGACAGTTCATGTCCACAGTTCATCATGTCAGCATATCATCTATGTAGACATGATAACTGTCGACCATTCGTACCCTCTCAGTACACCCCCATGTGTCATATATATATATATATATATATATAGTTGCAGATAACATGGTTGCATGAGATGCAACCATATCAGTGAAAAACCCAGCTGGTTGTGGTCACATCACATGTGGCCACACCAGGTAAGTGGTTATAGCACTCTTGGCAGGGGTGTAGTACGGCTGACCGGCGGTCTCCTGACCGCTGGTCAGCTTACCGACGCCCGGATCCCGGCAGCGTACCGACGCCGGGATCCCGGCGGGGAGGGGCGAGTGCAGCAAACCCTTTGCGGACTTGCTGCGCTCGCCACGCTGCGGGCTCGGTGGCGACCTGCGGTCGCCACAGGTTCTATTCCCACTCTATGGGTGTCGTGGACACCCACGAGTGGAAATAGTCCCTGTTGGTCGGCATGCCGACCATCGGGACAGTGACCCGTCGGGCTGGTGGAGGAGGTCATGTGACTGTCGGTCAGCTGACCGGCGGTCACATGAATACCACCCCTTGGCAGGTTGCAGAATGTATATAGTCACAAAGTTGATACTGTACATTTTGCCTATTTGGGTGTGGTATGGTCGACAGTAAGTAGGTCGACAGGGATGCTAGGTCGACATGGTCTAGGTCCAGGGTCAAAAGGTCAACATGAGTTTTTGATGTTTTTTTGGTGTCATTTTCTCCGTACAGTGACCGGGAACCCCAATTAGTGACCCGTGTCCCCTCGCATGCTTCGGTCAAGGTGCCTCGCTCCGCTACCGCTGCGCTCAGCACAGGTTACCGATCCCAACTGTAGTCCACGTGGATCGTAAAATATGAAAAAGTTCCAAAAAATAAAATAAAATAAATTTTTAAACCGCATGTCGACCTTTTTACCTGTCAACCTAGAACATGTCGACCTAAAGACCCTGTCGACCTAGAAACTCTGTCAACCTACTTACTGTCGACCAAAACATTGTCGACCTACTTACTGTCGACCTAAAGACCGGATCCCGTTTATTTTTGCCCTTTGATGTAGGATGTATTACTCTGGTACAGTCCACGGTCTCCTATCTCCTGAATCTTTGATGAGATAACACAATCCATAATTATTAGTCCTAGTCTAAATGTAAGTGTGTGCACTGCTGGTACTGCCGGTGATGTCTGGAATGTTGATGAAACAGTACAGCATCCCCATTATACTGTTATGGATCGATATACAAATTACATGCCGTGCAGCAAAAATATTCAGCAATGGTAAAGACACATTACATGCAAACTGCGCTTGGAAGGAGCCCCATAATAGGAATTTGCATTTATATTGTGGCTTATATATATACAGCATTCCAGAGTGCTCCACCAACATTCTGCAATCAATACAGGATCATCCAGTGCAAGAAACACAATGCAGCATTTTTTTGTGCCATCTGCTATCATTTTTCTGGACCACTGATTGGAAAGTTCTGAGCTGGAGATATATATATAACTGTGATAAATCAGTAAGTACTCAGAGTAGAGAAACGGCTAAAACAGTTATTTTGTTTCGTCACTAAATCATCAGAATTATTCATTAATTATATTATTTTATTCCCACTTAGTTGTATTGTAACTACACTTGCACTTACGGATTGGTAAGAAAGGGTGTGGATTAAAAGATCGATAGTCAGTAAGTCGACAGTTAAATGGTCAACATGGACTTAGGTTAACAGGGTCAAAAGGTTGACACAGAAAAGGTCAACATGTTTTTTTTTTATTGTTACTTTAACCCTAGCCCTAAATCCAACCCTAAACCTAATGCCTAACCCTAACCCTCCCCATGGCGCCTAACCATAACTCTCTCTCTGGTGCCTAACCCTAAACCTCCCCCTGGCGCCTAACCCTAACCCTCCCCCTGGCGCCTAACCCTAACCCTCCCCTTGGTGCCTAATCCTCAGCCTCCCCCTGGTGCCTAACTCTAACCCTCCCTCTGGTGCCTAACCCTAACTATCCCCTTGGTGGCTAACCCTCCTCCTGGTGCCTAACCCTAACCCTCCCCTTGGTGCCTAACCCTCCCCCTTGTGCCTAACCCCCCCCTTGGTGCCTAACCCTAACTCTCCTTCTGGTGCCTAACCCTAACCCTTCCCTTCTGCAGCCTAATCCTAACCCTCCCCTAAGTGCCTTAAGATTGGTACACACTGGAGTGATGTCGTTAAAAAACTCCGTTTTGGAATGGCATATCGCTTCCATTGTGTACCCAAGATGAGCACTCCCCCAGTAGCTAATGACGGATGCTAGGTTTGATGTGCTGCACGTCAAACCTAGCATCCCTCGCTAGAGACCTTGTTTATGCTAATGAAGGACGGAACATGGTTGTTCCATTCTACATTAACATTGTGTGTACTGGCAATCCCCGCTGACGGGCATTCATTCCGATGTACGAACAAATTTCCATCACTTCAGTGTATACCCAGCTTAACCCTAACCCTCCCCCTGGTGTCTAACCCTAACTCTCTCTCTCTCTCTCTCTGGTGCCTATCCCTAGCCCTCATCCTTACCTCTAACCCTAAAAAAAATCATGAAAAACCATGTATCAACTTTTTCTGTGTTGACCATTTGCATGTTGACAGTGTGAACCTGTTACCCTAAGTCCATGTCCAGTATTTAACTGTCGACCTGTTGACCGTATTGCCCTATTGCCTGTCATGCATCTGGTGTCAACCCATTGTCTATCTATTTACTATCTTCCATCCGGATACTGGTAAGATAATGGGTGACACTCTATAATGTTAGAAAGAATTTAATAATGTTTAAAGATGGTTGAAGATATTATGCACTCAGCGAAACGTCTTCAGAGTCTACAGTACCACTGATATGTCTATAAAAATGTTTTCTTTTAAATCACACAGGAATAAACGCTTTCAGAAATGAATCTATATCGAGGAAAGGTGACACAACATATGTACAGAGAGTATAAAAGTAATCTCATTTCCTTACACGTACACTGTATTGATCGATCAGAATATACTCATTGTAAGAAGGTAGGTGTTCTGGATGTGCTACAGGCCAGTGTTGTTTTTCTACTTTTTCCATTTGTGATGGAATATTTAGACAACTGTTTATTGTTTTTGTTCTTCACATATGTAATAGTAATTGTTGGAGTTGTAATTACAGCGAGTTATTCTTCAGCGCCAAAAAATCCTCAGCCTACACTTACATGACAATGACAAAGAAATTACGGAATACTAACATGCTGCATTATCCAATTACACTTGTCTAAATGAGAAGAGAAGGAAATACAGTAACTTATTATACTATTTGCTGCTCAGGATTTCTTCTGCATTTTGCAAGATGGCTACGAGCAAAGCAGACGACGAAGGGAATTTACTATTGATGAAACGTGAATGGAGCAGCGCAATTGTTCCGACTATTCTCCCACTCATACATTCCCTTGTTTCATATACTGCTGTGTTTTGTGGTGACCAGTACAAAGATTAATAGGGCATATATAGATATCTACAATATGTGCATCCCTCAGAACAGTAAAAACGTCATCACGCAGTACTGTTCTCTATCAGATTAGGCTTCCTCCCTCTTAATGATGTCTTTCCTAAAATAGTGTTAACCTTATATTTATTGTAGTTTAACTTGCACAAGTAAGGTGACAGGGCTGTAACTAGCGGTGTGTGAGAGGTGCCAAGGCACAGGGCCCTGGGGAAGTGGCACCATCGCTGCTCCACGGCACCTGTATGTGGCTTGCGGAATGTGTGGAACAGCACTCTGCAGCCAGTAGCACTACTGCAGAGCTGCTTGGAGCGTCCTCAGCACCATCCAGGCAGCGCTCTACTTCCTAGGCCCAGTGGCCCCTCCCCTAGGCATGACATCATGGGTTTAGGGGGTGGTGACAGCACAGGACACACCGCCGTCCCTGTTACAGCATGGTATGGGGACATCTTGGCCACCTTTTAGTTCGTGTGTCAAACACTGCTCAATGTAATGCCTTAACATACTGGTACCTAATGTACAATGCTACTGTGGAATGTGAGGGCAGGGCCTCCATCAGGGGGTTGCTGGGGGCACAGCAGTCTCAGTCCGGCTGCTGCCCGCTACTGAGAGGGCCCCCGTTGTAAGTATTAAAAATGTCCCTCCCAAAATGGCCGCTGCCTCAGAGTTATTTTAAATGCTAGAGGAGGTGGCGCCCATTTTGGGAGGGACATTTTCAAAAGGTTGAAGGGGACAGGCTGGGACCGTATATCCGTGGTGGGGTTCCCCTGACAATGAGTAAAACCCCTGAGAGCAGGTACTGTGGCATAGGGAATTTTTGCCATGTGGCCATAATATGGTGTCAGGGAATTAACTGTGGGAGCATACTATGGTGACAGGGGAATTACTGTGTGAGGCATAATATTATGGTGACAGGGGCATAACTGTGGGGGCGTAATATGGTGTCAGGCATTACTGTGGGGACTTAATGGTGTCAGGGGAATTACTGTGGGAGCTTATTATGGTGCAAGGGGGGGCATAATATATTGTTGCTCAGAGTATGTGCATATATAAAATGTATTTTTATTTATTTTTGGGGGGATGGCTTGCCTATTTTGTCAATTTGGGCCCCGCAATATCTGATGGCAGCCCTGTCTTAGGGGTATATGTAATATTGTCCAAGTTTGTCGGAGGTGCGGGATGTCGGCCGAGAATGGCTGTATTTTTAAAGCGGCAGTCATTTTGGTTTTGCTTTGTAAATGATTGTCGCTTTCAAAATCCAGACCCTATTACAACTCGGACCCTATTACATATACCCCTGAATTTGGAGTAATTTACGCCCTCATGCATGTTCCATTTTGGCTGCAGATTCTTCATTTTTATTGGCAGGTCTGAAAAGCCTTAACCATCCTATTGATAAAGTGTAATTATGCAATAATGCTTTGTTTGATTTTGTTGCACTCCCCTTATGTATCTTTTATATATTGGTTCGGCGGCCAAGCAGGATGCTGGCTGAACGCTGATATTTTTTTTTAAAGGGGCAATCACTTAGAAGGCAAAACCATGCCTTGTAAGTGATTGCTCCTTTAAAAATGTCTGCGTTCGGCCCGGTTAATTTGCTGGCTTTCGGGATCCCGGTGGTCAGGATACGGACACCAGAATCCCGGCAGCTGACCCCGGCCGCGGGTAATTCATACAGATCTCCATTCGGCCATGTGACTTCTGCATACTCTTATATATGAAGAGGGTTTCTAAGATGGAAGTATTAGAAAGTGAATGTGGATACTGTATGTGACAATTCTGAACAGACAAAGGCATTCCAATTGTGGGCACAGCCAACAGTGGGACAGCGGGTATTTGCCAGTCAAGCTCCATAACCAATGAAACAGCAACATATAATGTATTCGTTATGTAATGCTGTGTCGCTCTTTCTAGCTCCACCTCCTACTAGGGCAGAAGTACTAAGCCCTTGACAGTGATAAGGTGGAGAGAGATAAAGTACCAGCCAATCAGTACATCTGCCCCACTGAGAGAATGTAAAATGTATATGCCCTGCTCTTTGTAGACAGAGCTGTTCCATTCTTAAAGCCAATAGGTGATAGCAATTCACTACTCTATTTTGGCTCTTCAATTTATACTTTTGAAATAAATGATCACGTTTTGGTTTTGTGCTACTGATGCGGACATTTGGTTATTAATCTGTTATAATTGCCCTGCGCGGTGCCCGTCCGCCCCCGGCTTCCGGGGCTCATCAGCCTGTTGCGAAGCCCGCGTGACCTTGAGCCAGACCTCAACGTCCTTGAACCCAAGTCCATGACCTGCAAACCGTCCTGCTTTTCCCTGAATTCCTGGTCGTACCTACGCCACTCCGATCCCGAAGACGTGCGCTGCATGTCATGCACGAGATGCAGGTACCGAATTATATTCATGTGCTCCGCCGGCCTGTCCTCCAGGTAACACGCCGCGAAGACCCAGAACCCGGCCAGCCAATTATCGAAGGTACGGAATGCCTCAGCCCCAATGCCCTTCTTTGCGGCCGCCACCTTATACTCTTTCTTCGCGTCCTTCGTCAATACGAACACGTCTACGAAGTCCCCTCTGCGAATCTTCCTGCGGCAGCTATCTCGCAGCCCCCGCATTACGGAAGTATAGTCGCAGAGCACGACACCGGGCAAATCGCGGCGCTTCTTGGCCCTACGAGCTTCCATGCTAAGCTGCTTGCGCCTCTTCCGCCTTTTCTGCTGGCCCGCTGCCCTCTTGGCGAATTTCGTCGCCCGCCTCTTTGCCCTAGTCGTGCTACTGACTTCAGACGCCTGCGACGACAGAGAAGATGAAGAGGAGGAAGAGGAAGAACTACGAGAACTAGAGCTCGTGGAGGAAACCGATACCGACTGCACCACCTCACCTGATGCCGCCGACTGCTCCGACATGGAATCTTCCGCCGTGGCCAAACCGACATCTTCCTCCTCGAATTCTGCCATCTCCTCGTCCCCCAGCTCCCCCACAACACAAGGCAATTTCCACCAACAAGAGAGAGACAAAATGGCTATCCTTCCCTATATATACTAACCCTCCCCTTTTCCAAAGGGCTGTACTTTCCTTTCCAGCTAGGTCCACCCCTCACAAGATGTTTAACTCATTCCTTTCCTATGCTGTCAATTCTCTCTCCATCTGTTATAATGCTATAGAGCCAGGCAGGCCTTCAGTACCTTTTCACTTCGATATGTAGTTCTTTCTTGTTCAGTTGTGGTGCTTTAATGGATCCATATAGCAGCAGATGCTCCTTTGTGGTGAGGTGGTCAAACAGCGCGTCATACTGCATGCAGACCCCCATATTCTTCCGGACCTGATCCAGCTGCATGCGAATATCCTGACCATACACATAGATGGTGCCAGAGGTGGCACTGAATAATCCCATCAGCATAGAACTGCGGAAGAATGATAATTGTAAATGTTTCGGCAGAGCTCTGGTACATTACTGGCAGAAATATTTTATAATTACAATTACAATAATAACTGTATTTATATAGCGCTCTTTCTCCAATAGGAATCAAGGTGCTTTACAGATAGAATGAACATAATATAGTACAGAAACAATGACGTATAGAAAAGCTTTTCATGAAATACAGAGAGCATGGAGAAACTAAAGGGACATTAGTGAAATGCGTGAGTGAACAGGAAAGTCTTCAGTCTGTTTTTGAAGGATTCTAGAGTGGGAGTCTCTCGAACTGTGTGGGTAAGAGCGTTCCATAGAGTCGGAGACGCATGGCTGAAAGTTCAACTCCCATAACTTACAGATATAAAACGTAGTGTTTTGTGAACTGGCTTTGCAAATGTCATTTTATTTTGTTTGTTTTGTTGTTGTTTTTTCGGAAGGAGTATAATTTGCTGGTGCTTGGGATCCCGGCGCTCGTAATACCGACGCCGGGATCCCGATTGCTAATAAGCCAACAGGGGTGAGTAAAGGGTGTTCCCCCCTCTCCCCAACCCTCAAACCCTCCCTTCCCGCAGCCTAACCCTAACCTACCCCCTTGTTGCCTAACCCTAACCCTCCCGTAGGTGCCTAATCCTAACCCTCCCCCCCCCCCGCAGCCTAACCCTAACCCCCCCACTCCCTGCAGCCTAACCCTAACCCCCCCACTCCCCGCAGCCTAACCCTAACCCCCCCACTCCCTGCAGCCTAACCCTAACCCTCCCCCCACGGCCAAAACCTAACCTCCCCCCCCCCCCCCCTTCACGGCATACCTGCCTTGTGGGATGGTGTCTCTTCATTCGGGATGCTGTACACCGGCATCCAGAAGGGGGTCAGTATAACGGCGTCGGTATTCTGACTGCCAGAATACCGACAGCCGGGATCCTGACTGCTTCCCCTTTTTTCTTGTGTGTATTTGTCTTTTGTTATGTTTGAAAAGTTTCAATAAAGATTTCACATTTACAAAATAAGACTAAAACTTGGAGCTTCATTCGTGGTTTCTTTATATATTAAATTGATTTTCGGAGCAGCAGCACAGGCCATAACAAATTATGGTCATGCAAAAGAAATAGCAAAAACAGTGAAGATACTAAAATATGCTGATGACCTGACAGCATTAATAAATGACTGCATAGCGTAAACCAATAAGGCTGCTGTTCTTTTACGTACAGAGTGGTAGTTTTCCCGGCTCCATTATGTCCCAGCAGCGAGGTAATGTGGCCTTCGTAGAAATTCAAATTAAGATTGTGGACCGCCAATTTGTCCTGGTAGGCCTTGGTTAGGCCATGAAGGGAGACTCCTACATTCAGATCCAAAGGTTCCTGCTCATTGTATGGGTAAAGGTCATCTCCTGCAGAGGGGTAACATGGTCAGTTATTCCAGTATTTGGACACTTAGCATGTAAGTAACAATCTAAGGGGGCAGATTTATCAAAACCCGGAGAGAGATAAAGTATCAACCAACCAGCTCCTAACTGCCAAGTTGCAGGCTGTGTTTGAAAATTGACAGTTAGGAGCTGATTGGTTGGTACTTTATCTCTCTACATGTTATCTCTGCCCAAGCTTTGCTAAATATCCTTTTAAATACATAGAGAACATGATGAAGAGCAAATACCAATATAAAAATATTTCTCTCTACAGTAGAAGGCCTAAGGATTTAGGGCTCTATGTACTAAGCCTTGGAAAGTGATAACGTGGAAAGAGATAAACTACCAACCAATCAGCTCCTACCTGTCATTTTTCAAACCCAGCCTGTAACATGGCAGTTAGGAGGTGATAGGGTGGTGCTTTATCTCTGTCTACTTAATCTCTCTCCAACGCTTAGTAAATAGACCTCTTAAAAGATGCTTGATGGTGGAAAGAAAAGTTCTAGAGGTGGAAACAGAACGAGACAAATAAGTATGAAGTAGGAGCATGGCAAAGAGCACTGAGTATTCACTGTTGGGTTTACAACTTGAACGTGAGTTGTCAATTTGGATTTTCAACACAGTTCCTGCTGTACTCTGTATCTTCACTAGTTACCCTTTTTCGCAGGTATGCCATGTGCCACAATATTCGATATCAGCAATCCACTTGGCCGTCTGGAGGAGAGATTTTGGCAACCGCACCGTTCCCTCCAAAAAGACGGGAGAATAGGAAAGTACCAGACGGCTCCGATGCCATATTTGCCTAAAAAAAACAAATAAGAGGTGTAAAAACCAAGTTATCACCACACATAATACTGATAGGGCTGTTGGAGACATCAAATCAAAGTCTTATTTACACAGTTCTTACCTGGGAACACTACCCTAATGTACCAGCCAATAATAAAATACATCATTGAATCAATCAGCATCATCCAGCACAACCAGCCGAAATTAAATGTGTCACCGAGATTCGGAGAAGAATACATGTTGTGCCACTGAATCCCTGCAATGACAGAGCACCAGAGGACATCAGTCCTGTACTGCAAACTCCTAGCAACTATTAACAACACTTTTCATATGAATATACAGTATATATAGTATTTATCAAAATATAAGACTATCCCACCATAAAATATTACGTTTAAATTACAAAAAGGAAAAACATGTTATGGCATGCAAAATCCCATTATGCTGAAGTGCACTGAAAGTTCTATTTGAGCCATCATGTTGTTAAATACTGGAGTTTTATGCTTTGACATTTACCCTTCCAACAACAGTTTTTCTGTTGTCTCATAGCGGCATTCTCAGTCGAGAAAGTGCCACAAGCCCACCCCCATCCTACAAATCCGGTTGAATGCATACTTACTTCCAGGGCTGGCTCTACCATTCGGTAGCTTTAGGCATCTGGCATGGGTGCCAGAATCTGGGGGGCACCACTGAGTCTGCCTATCGCTAAAAGTAAGCTGTCTCTACAAGAGGCATCCTTGTTGAATTAATGCAGGTGGCCGCTGTGGAATTTATAATATGCCGCCTCAGTGCTTTCATGTGGGGAGCTTGGAAGTGGGTATTGGTGATGGTGGTGGGGCAGTAAGTTGAAGTTTTGCTTAGAATGCCAAGAAACCTTGCACCAGCCTTGCATACCACACAATTTGGAGTTCAGAATAAGGGTAGGGGCGTTTCTGCACCTTAAAGCACATGGGGGGGGGGGGGGCATACCGCCCAAACAACCGTTCTCACACTCCCCACACCACAAAATGGAGATGAATGACCTGTTGATCGTGGGACCATCCCATGGATTGGGAGGTAACCAGTGACACTGAGCAGGTGGGTAGGTAAAAAATACTTGGAATGGACCCTGCCATGATGCCACACCCCCAAGACATCATGAAGCCGCACCCCCAAGATATCATGGACATCTCTCCCCTCCCCATCAGGGCACTGCCAAACAGTAAGTAAAGTACTGACAGCTGAGGTATGTACATTGGGGCATGGCAACAACCGCCACTTGATTGGCCATGCAACTCCATGTGTACCAGGCTCCAAAATACCTCACAGAGACTCTGGTCTTAGCATAACAGGTTATTGAAGGACTGCTTAGTAATGATGATTATATTCACAGTCAGACAGACAGTTACTCACCTTCTTTCTGTTCTTCATAACTAACAATGTACTGCGTGGCATAGCTCAAAGCCGTCGGAGAGAAAATGCTCTAGAAATAAATAATGAAAGGTGCACAAAGCTTCAGAACTGAATATTTAGAATTTTGTGAAAGTATCACATGGGTCAATAAGAATGGCACCATGTCAAACTCACCAGCAAGGTCTTCCCGGCAAAGGACAGGCTAGCCTGTTTGGAGACCACGGCAATAAATGGGAAGAAAGCGATGATGTAGATCAGACTGCCACTGAGGGCAGCCACGTTGGTGTTATGGAAGAAGACACTGATTAAGTAACTCATTGCAATCACGGTCAGGCTGTAGTCCAGCATGAAGAGGAACAGGATGAAGCCATTGCTCAGGGTCAGGATTTTGCCAAATTTAAGAATGATGACGAGGATGGCGGAGCTGATAACGAGGAAAGATCCGCTTTCTATCAGCCAAGCGAAAAAATGGCTGCTTGAGTTAACCCCCATCATCTTCATGTACTGCAAGAGAATAGACACAATCAATCGAAGGTTCTATCACTTTAGCTGCTTGTAATGTACCGTGTACATACTGTACGTGTTCTTATGTACTATGCACCACTAGTCTATGCGGTATTCAATTCTTTTCACCCCCTTTCACACCCGGTCGGTTTCTGCTGATGGGCGTGGTATAATCATTTCAGCTCACTACCCTTGGGGTAGTGAGGCGCCTATCCCTTTATGCAGCTAAACCTGATTACAATCGGCGCAATATGCACGATAACGGGGATCACTTTACAAAGGAGACTGGGCGTGATATATGACTTGAATACCACCCATAAGTCTTATCACGTTAAACAAGGGTATCTGTATCTAAGATAATAGGTCGACCCCAGATGGTCCATAGTCAATAGGTCGACAGGGTCAAAAGGTTGACAGTTAAATGGCCGACATGAACTTAGTCCAACAGGATCAAAAGGTTGGCATGCAAATGGTTGACACAAAAAAGGTCGAAACATGGTTTTTCGTGATTTTTATGGTTAGGGGTTAGTGTTAGGATTAGGCTCTTGGGGGTGGGTTAGGCTGCGGGAGGAGAAGGTTATGGTTCGGCACTTGGCAGAGCGTTAGGCTGTGGAAGGGGACAGTTAGGGTTAGGCAGTAGGGGGAGGGTAAGAGTTAAAAAACTAAAGGAAAACACATGTCGACTATTTGCACGTTGACCTTTTGATGCTGTTGACCTAAATCCATGTTGACCATTTAATCTTTTGGCCCTGTTGATCTATTGACTGACGATCATCTGGTGTTGACCTACCGACTATCTAGACACTGCAAAAATTTTTGATCCACACCCTTAAACAAGAGAGCTCTTCTTCACCCTTGGGTATTGCTTAAATTCTATTCACAATGTTTATCCCCTAAGAATTTGGACGTTGGCTTGTTGGGGACACGTAACAACATATTAGTAGAAAAAGACAACTGCTTGGAAATGTCATCTGGCTTCTAGCCGGTGATTTGCAGGTAACAACGTTTATGAGCATCAAGGTATGTTTATTATAAGATTTGTGGTCTAATAGTTTACCAGGAGATAAAGCTCAATGCAAGACATGTGGGAAGTTACTATACATTAGAGTGGATGTTATTACATACGGTAAACCAAAGTTTTCTAGAGCTAATTATTATAGTTGAAACTAAAATAGTACAAAGGGCCTGATTTGAACGCAGTCCTGGTCTTCCTTAAATCTTTTGCGCAGTTGTGTCTGTGACTTTATGCTAGATCCACTATAAAGCCCTTCACTGGTGTACATCCATGCATCTGAATGTGAAAGGACAGATGCCCACTGTCAGCAAATGTAGGTGCTGAAAAACTTTGGACACATCTTCAGGCGCACTATCAATACCAGCAACCACCCTGTGGCAGATGCAGTTTCTCCGTCCGAGTTTGGCCTCCTATGTGAGCAGTTGAGCCTCTCTGTATGCAGCCGCTTTCAGCGAAATGCCTGGATCACTCACATAAGACGCATCACTCACATAAGACATGCGTCTTTTTAGCCACCACTCTGTTACCTCCTTATCACTGTCCAGGAGCGCACCTTACATTTCTGCTACGGTGTGTCCACAGTACTGTACTGTGACTCAGAGGTGTGACTCAGGCGCATGTGCAGAAAAAAAAAACATTGATAAGCTGCGTCCGACATTGCCGCTGCGTCCAACTTGGATTCAGGTCCAAAATCTCTTAATTTCATTGTTCAATAATCAAGTGAAATGCAGCGTAGTGATGTAAAATGCAGCATAGTAATATGAAATGCAGGGTAGTGATGTGAAATGCAGGGTAGTGATGTGAAATGCGGCATAGTAATGTGAAATGCGGTACAGTGATGTGAAATGTAGGGTAGTGATGTGAAATACGGCATAGCAATGTGAAATGCGGTACAGTGATGTGAAATGTAGGGTAGTGATGTGACATGCGCTATAGTAATGTGAAATGCGGTACAGTGATGTGAAATGCAGGGTAGTGATGTGAAATGCGGCATAGCAATGTGAAATGCGGTACAGTAATGTGAAATGTAGGGTAGTGATGTGAAATGTGGCACAGTGATGTGAAATGCAGGGTAGTGATGTGAAATGCAGCACAGTAATGTGAAATGTGGTACAGTGATGTGAAATGTAGGATAGTGATGTGAAATGCAGCATAGTGATGTGAAATGTGGCATAGTGATGTGAAATGCAGCATAGTGATGTGAAATGTGGCATAGTGATGTGAAATGCAGCACAGTAATGTGAAATGTGGTACAGTGATGTGAAATGTAGGATAGTGATGTGAAATGCAGCATAGTGATGTGAAATGTGGCATAGTGATGTGAAATGCAGCATAGTAATGTGAAATGCGGTACAGTTATGTGAAATGTGGGGTTGTGATGAGAGATGCAGCACAGTGATGTGAAATGTGGCGTAGTGATGTAAAATGCGACATAGTGATGTGAAATGCGGCATAGTGATGAGAAATGCAGCATAGTGATGAGAAATGCAGGGTAGTGATGAGAGATGCAGCATAGTGATGTGAAATGCAGCATAGTGATGTGAAATGCGGCGTAGTGATGTGAAATGCGGCATAGTGATGAGAAATGCAGCATAGTGATGAGAAATGCGGGGTAATGATGAGAGATGCAGCATAGTGATGTGAAATGCAGCATAGTGATGTGAAATGTGGCGTAGTGATGTGAAATGCGGCAAAGTGATGTGAAATGCAGCATAGTGATGAGAAATGCAGCAGTATGATGTGAAATGCAGCATAGTGATGAGAAATGCAGCATAGTGATGAGAAATGTGGGGTAGTGATGAGAAATGCAGCATAGTGATGTGAAATGCAGGGTAGTGATGTAAAATGCAGCATAGTGACATGAAATGCAGAGTAGTGATGATAGATGCAGCATAGTGATGTGAAATGCGGGGTAATGATGTAAAATGCGGCATAGTGATGAGAAATGCAGCATAGTGATGTGAAATGCGGGGTAGTGATGAGAGATGTAGCATAGTGATGTGAAATGCGGCTTAATGATGTCAAATGCAGCATGGTGATGTGAAATGCGGTGTAGTGCTGTGAAATGTGGCATAATTATGTGAAATGCGGCGTAGTGATGTGAAATGCGGCATAGTGATGTGAAATGTGGCATAGTGATGTGAAATGCGGCGTAGTGATGTGAAATGCAGCATGGTGATGTGAAATGCAGCATAGTGATGTGAAATGCGGCATAGTGCTGTGAAATGCAGCATGGTGATGTGAAATGCGGCATAGTGATGAGAAATGCAGCATAATGATGTGAATTGCAGCATAGTGATATGAAATACAGCATAATGATGTGAAATGCGGCGTAGTTATGTGAAATGCAGCATGGTGATGTGAAATGCTGCATAGTGATGTGAAATGTGGCATAGTGATGTGAAATGCGGCATAGTGCTGTGAAATGCGGCATAGTGATGCTAAATGCGGTGTAGTGATATAAAATGTGGCGTAGTTATGTGAAATGCGGCATGGTGATGTCAAATGCAGCAAAGTGATGTGAAATTCGGCATAGTGATGTGAAATGCGACATAGTGATGTGAAATGCAGTGTAGTGCTGTGAAATGCAGCATAGTGATGCTAAATGCGGCGTAGTGATGTGAAATGCGGCGTAGTGATGTGAAATGTGATGTAGTGATGTGAAATGCAGCATAATGATGTGAAATGCAGCATAGTGATGTGAAATGCAGCATAATGATGTGAAATGCGGCATAGTGATGTGAAATGCGGCATAGTGATGTGAAATGCAGCATAGTGATGTGATATGCGGCATAGTGATGTAAAATGCGGCGTAGTGCTGTGAAATGCAGCATGGTGATGTGAAATGCGTTGTAGTGATGAGAAATGCAGCATAATGATGTGAATTGCAGCATAGTGATATGAAATACAGCATAATGATGTGAAATGCGGCGTAGTTATATGAAATGCGGCATGGTGATGGGAAATGCGTATAGTGATGTGAAATGTGGCGTAGTGATGTGAAATGCGGCATGGTGATGTCAAATGCGGCAAAGTGATGTGAAATGCAGCATAGTGATGTGAAATGCGACATAGTGATGTGAAATGCAGTGTAGTGCTGTGAAATGTAGCATAGTGATGCTAAATGCGGCGTAGTGATGTGAAATGCGGCGTAGTGATGTGAAATGTGATGTAGTGATGTGAAATGCAGCATAATGATGTGAAATGCAGCATAGTGATGTGAAATGCGGCATAGTGATGTGAAATGCGGCATAGTGATGTGAAATGCGGCATAGTGATGTGAAATGCAGCATAGTGATGTGATATGCGGCATAGTGATGTGAAATGCAGCATAGTGATGTGAAATGCAGCATGGTGATGTGAAATGCGGCATAGTGATGAGAAATACAGCATAATGAAGTGAAATGCAGCTTGGTGATGTGAATTGCGGCATAGTGATGTGAAATGCGGCGTAGTGATGTGAAATGCGGCATACTGATGTGAAATGCGGTGTAGTGATGTGAAATGCGGCGTAGTGATGTGAAATGTGGCATAGTGATGTGAAATGCGGCGTGGTGATGTGAAATGCAGCATAGTGATGTAAAATGCGGCATAGTGCTGTGAAATGCAGCATGGTGATGTGAAATGCGGCGTAGTGATGAGAAATGCAGCATAATGATGTGAATTGCAGCATAGTGATATGAAATACAGCATAATGATGTGAAATGTGGCGTAGTTATGTGAAATGCGGCATGGTGATGTGAAATGCGGCATAGTGATGTGAAATGCGGCATAGTGCTGTGAAATGCGGCATATTGATGCTAAATGCGGTGTAGTGATATAAAATGTGGTGTAGTTATGTGAAATGCGGCATGGTGATGTCAAATGCGGCAAAGTGATGTGAAATGCGGTATAGTGATGTGAAATGCGACATAGTGATGTGAAATGCAGTGTAGTTATATGAAATGCGGCATGGTGATGTGAAATGCGGCATAGTGATGTGAAATGTGGCATAGTGATGTGAAATGCGGCATAGTTATGTGAAATGCGGCATGGTGATGTCAAATGCGGCAAAGTGATGTGAAATGCGGCATAGTGATGTGAAATGCAGTGTAGTGCTGTGAAATGCAGCATAGTGATGCTAAATGCGGCGTAGTGATGTGAAATGCGGCGTAGTGATGTGAAATGTGATGTAGTGATGTGAAATGCAGCATAATGATGTGAAATGCAGCATGGTGATGTGAAATGCAGCATAATGATGTGAAATGCTGCATAGTGATGTGAAATACGGCATAGTGATGTGAAATGCGGCATAGTGATGTGAAATGCAGCATAGTGGTGTGATATGCGGCATAGTGATGTGAAATGCAGCATAGTGATGTGAAATGCAGCATGGTGATGTGAAATGCGGCATAATGATGTGAAATGCAGCATAGTGATGTGAAATGCAGCATAATGATGTGAAATGCAGCATAGTGATGTTAAATGCAGCATAATGATGTGAAATGTTACATAGTGATGTGAAATGCGGCATAGTGATGCTAAATGCGGCGTAGTGATGTGAAATGCGGCGTAGTGATGTGAAATGTGATGTAGTGATGTGAAATGCAGCATAATGATGTGAAATGCTGCATAGTGATGTGAAATGCAGCATAGTGATGTGATATGCGGCATAGTGATGTGAAATGCAGCATGGTGATGTGAAATGCGGCATAGTGATGAGAAATGCAGCATAATGATGTGAAATGCAGCTTGGTGATGTGAATTGCGGCATAGTGATGTGAAATGCGGCGTAGTGATGTGAAATGCGGCATACTGATGTGAAATGCGGTGTAGTGATGTGAAATGCGGCGTAGTGATGTGAAATGTGGCATAGTGATGTGAAATGCGGCGTAGTGATGTGAAATGCAGCATGGTCATGTGAAATGCAGCATAGTGATGTAAAATGCGGCGTAGTGCTGTGAAATGCAGCATGGTGATGTGAAATGTGGCGTATTGATGAGAAATGCAGCATAATGATGTGAATTACAGCATAGTGATATGAAATACAGCATAATGATGTGAAATGCGGCGTAGTTATGTGAAATGCGGCATGGTGATGTGAAATGCGGCATAGTGATGTGAAATGCGGCATAGTGATGTGAAATGCGGCATAGTGCTGTGAAATGCGGCATAGTGATGCTAAATGCGGTGTAGTGATATAAAATGCGGCGTAGTTATGTGAAATGCGGCATGGTGATGTCAAATGCGGCAAAGTGATGTGAAATGCGGCATAGTGATGTGAAATGCGACATAGTGATGTGAAATGCAGTGTACTTATATGAAATGCGGCATGGTGATGTGAAATGCGGCATAGTGATGTGAAATGTGGCGTAGTGATGTGAAATGCGGCATAGTTATGTGAAATGCGGCATGGTGATGTGAAATGCGGCAAAGTGATGTGAAATGCGGCATAGTGATGTGAAATGCAGCATAGTGATGTGAAATGCAGTGTAGTGCTGTGAAATGCAGCATAGTGATGCTAAATGCGGCGTAGTGATGTGAAATGCGGCGTAGTGATGTGAAATGTGATGTAGTGATGTGAAATGCAGCATAATGATGTGAAATGCAGCATATTGATGTGAAATGCAGCATAATGATGTGAAATGCTGCATAGTGATGTGAAATGCGGCATAGTGATGAGAAATGCAGCATAATGATGTGAAATGCAGCTTGGTGATGTGAATTGCGGCATAGTGATGTGAAATGCGGCATAGTGATGAGAAATGCAGCATAATGATGTGAAATGCAGCTTGGTGATGTGAAATGCGGCATAGTGATGTGAAATGCGGCATAGTGATGTGAAATGCAGCATAGTGATGTGATATGCGGCATAGTGATGTGAAATGCAGCTTGTTGATGTGAATTGCAGCATAGAGATGTGAAATGCGGCGTAGTGATGTGAAATGCGGCATACTGATGTGAAATGCGGCGCTGTGATGTGAAATGCAGCATAGTGATGAGAAATGCAGCATAATGATGTGAAATGCAGCATAGTGATGAGAAATGCAGCATAATGATGTGAAATGCAGCATGGTGATGTGAAATGCAGTGTAGTGATGTGAAATGCGGCATAGTGATGTGAAATGCGGCGTAGTGCTGTGAAACGTATATCATGGAGACAGGTCTTTTGCTTTGAGTCATACCTCATGCAGCCTAAGTTCTTTCTCATGGACAAGCTTTTTCACAAAGGCTGCGATAAAAAGGACCCAAGTAATCATCAGTGCTATGGGCAGCGAGAAGGACATGCTGTAGAGGAACCTGAGAGTAGGAGAAAGAATGATGGTTAATGGGTCTTCTGTTACATTATGGCAGTGCTCATGGATGGAACTACTGGCAGTACAGCCGCTGCACAGCACCCAGGGCCCATGGTGATGAAGCAGCCTGAGGTGGGGTGGCCATAAGCTCACTGTGAGTCCATGACCACCGGCTGCAGATCCCTTCATCATTCCAAGTGTCCAGGAACAGCTGTCAGCAGTAGTATACTAGTGAGACTCGCACTGTGTGTATTACTCCTGACAACAGGGCCACCCACTTGCCATGACAAGTAGCAGAGGCGGGGAAGGGGAGGGGGCAGGCTGGTGCCGGCTGGATCGATCTACTCCCTTTCTTCTGCTGTTGCTGGGAAACGAGATGTCACTCATCCCCGGCGCTAAGAAGAGGAGAAAAGCTGCTTGCCAATGACAGCCCATGCTGTGGCGACATGCTTTGTAACCGACGGTAATTTATGACAATGAATAAATATAA
Organism: Pseudophryne corroboree; assembly: GCF_028390025.1. Taxonomy (NCBI): domain Eukaryota; kingdom Metazoa; phylum Chordata; class Amphibia; order Anura; family Myobatrachidae; genus Pseudophryne; species Pseudophryne corroboree. Next base: position 52,428,733 of record NC_086450.1, read on the forward strand.
ATAATCAAGTATATATAAATATATACAGTATAAGAAATATAAATAATAATCAATACTAAATTTAATAAATAAATTCCAAAATCCATTTTATTCTTTTCATATAATGCCACTTTCAAGGATACTGTAGATATTTAAGCTTCAAATATATCAGTGACAGTGGCATTATATAAAAGAATAAAATGGATTTTTCATTGGAGTTAGGAGCGCATATTTTTGCACTGGGCCCATTGGTCAATAGTTCCGCCACTGCCAGGGCTGTACATTGGGGGTCATTCCGAGTTGATCGCTCGCTAGGAGTTTTTAGCAGCCGTGCAAACGCTATGCCGCCGCCCACTGGGAGTGTATTTTAGCTTAGAAGAAGTGCGAACGAAAAGGATCGCAGAGCGGCTACAAATTTTTTGTGTGCAGATTCTGAGTAGCTCTAAACTTACTCAGCGCTTGCGATGACTTCAGACTGTTCAGTTCCTGTTTTGACGTCACAAACACGCCCTGCATTTGCCCGGACACGCCTGCCTTTTTCCTGGCACGCCTGCATTTTTTCGAACACTCCCTGAAAGTGGTCCGTTGACACCCAGAAACGCCCACTTCATATCAATCACTCTGCGGCCAGCAGTGCGACTGAAATGCTTTGCTAGACCCTGTGTGAAACTACATCTTTTGTTGTATTAGTATGATGTGCGTGCGCATTGCGCCGCATGCGCAGAAGTGCCATTTTTTTGCCTCATCGCTGCACAGCGAACGAATGCAGCTAGCGATCAACTCGGAATGACCCCCATTATTCATGGTTTTGCAAGCTTTTAAGAGTTGCTTGGTGCTTCTATTGTGTTATAGGGGCATTATGCATACCCGTCCTGTTTGTAGCAGGGGTAAGGCATAGGCTGGTATTGCAGAGCAATATTATCCAGCACCGTATTGGTCTGCATTTCGATGATGGCTCTTTCGATGTTTTCCTGCAGATAGACAAAGCCGCGGCTGTATTTGTTCAGCGAGCTGTGCGGTCCAGGAACCCAGGAGGAGTCTCTGAGCACAGAGGTGTCCTGTGACAGCAGTGAGCGCATGCTGATACTGTAAGATATCTGTTTGGGTAAGCCGGATGTCCCAGACACGGAGCGTTTCTGCCTGCTGGTCCCCGAGGGAAGATTGAACGTAACAGCTGTGAGGATAAAGAAAAAAATATTTTAGGTAGAGGAAAGATCATTTGTGCAAATACCGCCCTTAAAGTAAGTTGACATATACAAGACTATAGGGGAATTGTATCAAATCTTCTACAGTGGAGGCGTTGCTCGTAGCAACCAGCAACCAGATTCTAGCTAACATTTTACGGTATGTACTAGATAAATGATAGCTGATTGGCGCAGCTGGGCAACTTCTCTATATTTCCTCTTTAGGAGAATTGATAATTATTGAGTATTATTCAACAATGGTGAAAGTGGCATTTCCTTGGAGTCATGCACTCTTATAATTAAGAGGCAAATCACACTTCATAATGCAATGTATCAATAAACTCCATCAATGGTACAACTTAATTGTATGCATTCTATCAATGAGTCTCATAGTTACAATGGAATTCAGTGAGACCCCGTGCCGGGTCTAGATGCAAATGACCGATATTCTTACTCACTGCACTGCTGAGTAACAGAGGAACTGCACTGGATTGGTTATTTGCGGACAGGCTCCTTGCCTATTATTTCTATTGTAGTTCCGACTCTGTATTTCTGTTTGTTTTTTAAACAACTGTCTTTACCTCAAATAGGAAGGATCATTGGTGTTGGGAGTAGCACCAGTGTCGGACTGGGGCATGTAGGGCCCACCGTGGGGGGGATGCAGTGGTAGGGGCCCATGTTTAGAGGTGTGGCCAGTATCTAGAAGGGGTGTGACCAGCCACCACATTGGTTTGCCTAACCATTTTGCAAGTGTTAGTCCCCTAGATAAATATACAGTATACAGTAAATACTGTAGTGCATGCATGAAAATGTACTAGATTAGTAACAGTACAGTCTGGAACCTGATCCATAGAGGCAGTAGGGCCCACCAGTGGTTTCCCCTGTACCCCTGTGGGCCAGTCCAACCCTGAGTAGCACTACTACTATCGACAAAGGGATGGGGGGGGGGGGGGCCTGAAACTCGTCATGGGTTTAGCCCAGGTTCAACAGGCTTGGACTGTGTCTCGCTATGATGTGCGGACCCCACGCTCTGGGTTTTCCTTGTTAAAGTGGGATCATCGCATCATATCACAGCCTTCTGACGGTTGTGTCTTTTGCGCGGTGACCCCATGTAACACATGAGCGGTAACCAGCCTATAAGCGTTGGTGTTGAGTTAATTTGAGGTAAGAGGTCACATGTTTATTTATTTAAATGCAAGGAGAAGGGGGGGGGGGGGGGGGTACACAAAGTACACTTTCCAAATGTTGACACAAGAATGTTGGCATGGTCTGAACTTCAGTATTCAAAATTTCGACAAGGGCGGGGTGTCGACATGTCAATTGTTGGTGTTCACAATGCTACCACTGATATTAGGTTGACATTGCCATTGGCGACAATGCGATTTTCCATAGCCTTATGAACTAATCCTAAAATCAGATGGCGAGACTCACAATGGTGGCATTCTGACAATTCCAATATTGTGAATGTCGATATTCTCACGGCCACATTGTGAATGCCGACATGCTGCAGGTACTGTATGCCTTTTAAATGTATTTTTTTAACACTGCATGGGTTGATTTGGGTGACCCACCTCTAGCTGACTCACAGTACCATTATCATGCTCAGACTATCCTTGCACCCACCTTCCCCTTCCCTCGCCCTTTCTGCCTCTCCAGGCGTGAGCAGATGCACATCAGGTCTATGCAGAAACCTTGGTACAGGCGAATGCGGATTTAGTATACAGGTCCAGAAGGAAAATGCATTGTTTACTGTATGCAAAGAAACCAGAATTGCGTCCAACTATAACTAAACCCTGTAATGTCCACTGCTGCACATTATGGGTCTAACCCACTGTAACATTCTATATCTTTTTCTTTTTTTTTTTAACCTACTGCATTTTTATGCTAACATTGTGGGCGATGGGCATCCTGACGCCCACCGACTGCAGAATGTGCGTCCAAAGAGGTACTAGTATCGACGCAACCATTGGCGGCACCATCGGATATTTCACCTGCCTGTGGCAAGCGCAGAATGTCCGAGGCACCATGGCTGCCAGCGTCACTGTGACTGCGTCTTTTGAGGCAAACTTTCTGAAGTAGAAACTATCCATCACCTGCAAACAGTTTATTAGTTGTTTGTAGCTGTTCGGCCACGGCTGTCATGGCTGTGACGCTCTCCATAGGATGGATCCGGTCAATCTCCACGCAGGACAGCAGATTTACCAGCATGTTGCTAATCTGTACGATTTCATTTAGTAGATATGCGTTACTTTGGACGGTGGCTGGGAAAATAAAAAATGAGATATTTGTTTATGCAATTTATCACAGAGATGTATGTGAGAGTATACCCCGGTCCTACAGTATGTCATAAGAACGGGGGACAAAGATTGATGATGAAAGATACAGTATGGAGGAGATGCCAATTCCATCGCTAAATCATTAAATATTACTGAGCAAACAGTATCTACAGACAGGCAGTAGGACGAGCCTGGAATATGTGCTGCTGCCGTTGTGTTTGGATTTGTAGATTATGCTAAAACCTTTGTGACTGGGAATGAAGGACTGTACACTGCAGATTGCTGTTAGAGATAAGACTGTATTGTGTTGTTGTCTAATAAAGTAACACGTTTTTAATAACTGGAAAAGCATTATAAATTCCTACATGAGCTGTACAGTCCTGATCCTGCCATATTATTTAATATGCCTGTCTGTGGCTAATGTGAATAGTACTGCAGAGAATTAATGCTACATGAATTTTCTTGGAAGCGCTGAAATGTTTTTATTTTCTGTGGTAAAGCAGCGCCCTCTAGTGTGCAAATACAAGACTGCAAAAGAGGTGCACTGCACATCTCTCTAATCAAACTATAATCTACTGGTCACTATTGAAATAGATGTGAAGAGCAGCGCCGAAAGATAAAAGACGGCCATCAATGCATTTGCAAATTTACGTTTACATTTGCATACGTATAAATCGAGTACCATCGACAATTCCGGTTGACCCATGCATACGCAGGATATACATGGCTGCAGTCGCAGCGGCGGCCTGTTTTTAATCGCAGCTGAAGTCAGATGCACGCCCCCGAAAACGGCCGTGACAGGCCTGCATTTTCCCAACCACTCCCCACAAACGCTTGTAAGCTCTCACTAAGGACCACTTCCTGGCAGTCCCTGTGCAATCGCACTTTGCCGGGACTACGATTGCATTGCAAACGCATTTCAGCCTTTGCGCACATGTGATGCGGTCGTGGCACATGTGCAGTTGGGCAATAATTGGATGATTTGCAATTTTGCAACTGAAGCTGAATAAGGCCCACTGTTTATTAACATTTCATCATATAAGGATGCACAGTCTGCATTGCTTTACAGTTGGGTACAAATACAGTAAAAAAATCCAAGACTGAATAGTAACAAACAGGCAAATCTATAGTGCAATACAATACATTGTAATATACAATATCTTGTAGCATCCAAATTGAAGTTCTAGAAAGCATACCATAATGTACAAGATCTGAGGCATAACTGTGCCTTCAGTGGTAAAAGAAAACAATAAAATTAAATCTTGCTAAAATCACATAGTGGGGCAGATGTATTAACCTGGAGAAGGCATAAGGAAGTGATAAACCAGTGATATGTGCAAGGTGATAAAGGCACCAGCCAATCAGCTCCAATATGTAAATTAACAGTTAGGATCTGATTGGCTGCTGCGATATCACTGGTTTATCACTTCCTTATGCCTTCTCCAGGTTAATACATCTGCCCCAATATAAGCACAAGCAATGAAAAGAGCACCTATCAGCTTTATCTGTTACTCTGCAATTAGCCGTTTAGTAAACATGTCCTTACTACTGTATACCCGCCTAAACTAGACTTTTCTCTCTTGTTCCGCCTCTTCAGTCAAAAGTAGAGATTCTACTTTCATCCTCATGTTTTGGTTTGGATTCGCTTGGGTTTAAAATTGATTTTAAAAATTGATGATCACTGATAAAAATCGATAAAAATCAATGTTAAATAAACCCAGCTAAAAAAATCATGTAATTTTTGCAATCTAAAACCTGAAATTCGGATTAAAAATCCAAATTCTAAACCACGGGAAGATTCGAACTGGGACTTGGTTCGGATCGGATTTCCGCAGTGGAATCTGGACCGTGTAGTGGGTAAGTTCGGATCCACAAAATTTGTGTGGATTCGATTTCTGGAGAACCGAACTGCACATCTCTAGTCACAAGCTGACGCAGGGCTCATATTGGTGTATAACAGCCTTCTTGTATATGCCTATGGCTTGTTTTAAGTTCTTGGTTACGGCCCTGTCAAGCTGTATAAACCTTTTATAAAAGACAAGTGGAGAAGTTGACCACACCAACCAATGAGGGTCTACCTGTTAAATTATAGAATGCACTAAATAAATGACAACTAAAAGCTTATTGGTTGCTATTGGCAACTTCTTTCTCCCCTTGTCCTCTTTAAAAGGTCTGAGGCATCTCCCCCTACTGTATATATCACCTAGGCCTAAACTGCACAGACAACAGCACTGAATATAGAAACACTTACCAAGCTTCAGAGCCAGATCCGTGGTATTAACTTGCAGGAAGTCTGATAGAATGCTACTTATGGCCGCATTGTTCAGAAGACCCTACGGAGGCAAACAGGCGACTGTATCACCAAGTAAAACCAATAGCATTTGCTTCTGGGTTATGCATTATCTTCACTCTTTGAATTATATACACAGTATAGAATTTCATCACCTCTGATTGCAATTTATATCTGGTGAAATGCCCCCATCAGAGACATATAAGGATGTTATTAGCCACCTGGGGGTTCTGTGACTATGTTTAGGTACAAAGCCTTCTACAGGGCACGGGAAATCGAGAACACTATCATTATTCCCATAGTTCATAGGGGTTGGGGCTGTGCTACCAGCGGCCGGGATCCCGGCGTTCAGCATCCCGATGCCAGGATCCCGGACGCAGAATGCCGGCGGGGGAGGGGGGGGGGGGAGAACGGGGCGAGTGCAACGAAGCCCTTTGCTTGCTCTGTCATCCACGAGTGAGAATAGCTCCTTTTAGTCGGCATGTCGACTGTCAGGATTTTCAAGGTTCAGGATGCAGGCGGAAGTATTGTGACCGCCGGTCACATAACTACATCCCGTTCATAGTTATGTATAGGTTAGTAAAACCTTTTCTGATGGCACATCGGGCATGCTGTAAAGAATATGTGACTAAGGGGTACATTTACTAAGCACTCATAAGAGCAGAGAAGTGAGCCAGTGGAGAAGTTGCCCATGGCAACCAATCAGCACTGAAGTAACATCTATAATTTGCATAGTATAAAATGAAACGGAGCTGCTGATTGGTTGATGGGGAAATTTCTCCACTGCTCACTTCTCCGCTCTTATCACTGCTTAGTGAATGTTCCCCTAACTCCCCATGACATCTATGGCCCGGAGACACAGATGGAGTCGCACTCCTCTAGTGCGGCTCCATCACAGACATGCATTCCCGACGGAACTAGGTGATCCGGCGCCTAGCCCCGCTATGTGAGTGCACAGAGATGCTCCCATTAAAGTGAATGGGGCGCATGCGCATCACGGACGCGCGCACGGCCCAGACGCTGCGATAGGCGCTTAGGCGGGCGCACCCTGGCACAGACAGAGCCACAATTAGCGTAGCTACATCTGTAGGTACATGGTGATAAAAGCCAGGAAACCCTATGGTAGCAGGAGTAATCAGGGAAATCCATGGGGCAACCCAAAGACCTTTTGCAACCTGGGTTTACCAAATAAATTGATGATTATACTTGTTAAACCCCCTCCTTGTTGTATTGTGGGTGATGCAATATCTACAGATGTAACCATGCTCATCTTACGGCGATCACTCCATTAATTCCTACACGTTGCCTGTTAAAATTCTAACAGTGTCAACATTGTAACTATCCACATTGTTGTGTCGGCATTATGAATGTTGCCATTGTTTTTCTTGACCGTTTGACTACATCCCATGTTGCAATGCAGGGGGTGCGTCTTTTTTGCATGCAGGGTAAATACTGGCTGTTTTTTAATGTAGCCTGTGCCTTCTGACAAGCACAAATATTGGGACTAGGACTTGTAAGTGAAGGCAGTACCTAATTACAAATGTGCAAGTGGACAGCAACCAATCTATAAGTACCATATCTCCGAAGAGTTTCGATTTGGTGGGACAGTCCCACTTTTTGGGCACTGACCTGCCTTCCCACCAGCAGACTGTAGGTTTCTGTGGTGGGGTTAGGAGGCAGGGTTTTTTCATTGGAGAGGGACTGGGGGCATGCCCAGCAGTTCCTGCATGCCCAGCAGTTCCTGGAGAGCCGGACAAGCCCCAATGTGATGAAAAGGGAGGGAGTGGCTCGCGGGAACAGCATTTCCCATGATGCCACGCCCCTTTCTGGGGTTCCAAACTGCAAGTATGGAAGGGCATGACTACTGTACGTGTGGGGATAACTAGGTGTGTAATTCTCCTTTTTAGACTGTAAAGGCTGGCAAATCCTTGTAAAATCAGGGTATTATTAACTTACCGGCAATATCCCTTGTACAACAGACAGTGTGTTCAGAATACTCTGCATTCCATTAGATGAACTGTTGATTGCATTCTTGTAATCTTCTATCTGAAGTAGGTTATTTTTAGTCTACCAAGAAATAACAGACAAGGAATTTATTTACACCTTATGATCACATCAGGCTGAGGATAAGTATTGCATTGTTATACAAAGTTTGCTAAGAGTTACCTGTATTCTGTGGTAGGGTGAGAGAACTTAGTTTAGGAGATTTGTTCCTGGTTTACTTTATCAATCACATTATGTGCTAATGACAAACCAAAAACAGCTTGATAATAATAATTATTGGCTGAATTTTTGGCATTACTCCAGATTTGCAAGATTAGTAAAATATGCTACAATTACATTGGGTCGACAATAAAAGAAAGTGGGCCAGATCTACTAAACCTTGAAAAGTGATAAAGCGGAGAGAGATAACCAACCAACCAGCTACTAACTAATTTTTCAAACACAGACTGTAGCATGACAGGCGCTGATTGGCTGGTACTTTATCACACTCTACTTTATCACTTTCCACGGCTTAGTAGTACATCTCCCCCAGGGAGTGGTAAAATCCCAGTTGATTATAAATAGAGCAAATAATTTTTATAAAAGAAAAGATTACATACAGTGTATTACCAGTCAAAATATTGACAAACTATATGTAGACGAGACATACAGTTTGTCTACATATTGATTGTCAGCAAACTGACTACACCTACAGGAATTGCATATTAAGAGAATTCAGACTGGTCTACAGTTATCATTCATATATAAAATGTAAGGGACAGAGCAGAGCACAGTGGTAGCAGCTTCTTTAACCACGTTTACTGTGTGTGTGTGGTTTTGAGCCCTCATACAGTGCACTCGACCCAAGAGTAGCTACTAGGAAGAAGAGACAGGAGCCTTACCATGTGGTGGGAGAATGTGTGCTTAGAAAGTGCAGTACTGGTTCTATAATGTTTATGCATTTATTTATTATAGTATGTTTAACATTTTCCAGAACTTATCTTATTTATAGTATTTAAATATGTTTGATACAGCCTATACTATAGACCATCTATACTGTATTCCATGTTCCGCAGAGTGGGATATTGCATTTGGAAACCTCCCTCTAGAAGTCTGTCTCCTATTTTATAACAGCTGCTCTTTGGAAAACCCTACCCATAGTGGCGCCTGGTCAGTTACAGATATTTGTAACTCGTTTTTCACCTGGTCTATAGTTACCCCCTGCAATATAATATAAAACATGTTTCAACTTAACTTTTAGCACATAAGCGATCTTTAATATCTCTTTCCTCTGTTTGGAGGATGTATACTGTATATATGGCAGTTTCTTACCTTCTCCATTAACTTCTGGGTTACATTGGTGTCTGGTGTGTACAGAATTTGCCCATATATTAGAGGCTTCAGTAGCAGCCACAAGCTCGCGCCAGAGGTTGTGCTGACCATGTTAGTGAATAGGTTTGAGCAGAAGGCGTCTGAAAAACATTCACATTCACCATGAATCATTTATAGGAAGTAATACTGATGGAGAGCACGCTGGCCACCCCTTAGTTCTCAGTGGTGAGTGGAGTACTTACTGTCAGTGGGAATGTCATACATCTGGCTAAGGTTCTGTGCCCTGTCACTGTTCTGGCTTACAGCTGCTTTTTGTAGAGACCCGTATAATAACAGGATAGCTGCTTCATAATTTTCAGAGCATATCAATTTTAAGATAGTGTTAGATGAGATGGTGCCAAGGCGGCTGCTTCCTATAATGTCTGAAAAATCCTAATAATTGACAAGAACATGAGAACAAACAGTATGTTATTAAATACTCAGCTTGCGGTTTCTGAAAACGTTTAAACGTCATAATAAGGAAGAGGGTTCAAAAGCAGTTATGAGATTCAGGCGGGATGTACTAACCTGGCGATGTACATCCCGCCAGGCACGCCATCAAGGGGGGACTGTGGGGACTCCAGTCCTGGGCCCAGACAGAGATGGGGAACGGGTGGCTGCAGCCAGGATCGGGGCCAAGGTCAGCTGGCTGCTGGCGAATCAGCAGGCAGACACGGAGGGACAGAGCCATGGTCCTATTCTTACTAGAGAGCCGACCGTAAGGCAATAGGAGCTTGCGGACCGGCAGCCAATTAGGATAAACTAGGTACCAGGGACAGTTATAAGCTGAATGCAGAAAGAGTCCATCTGATAAACCGGCCCTACATGTAATGATCTGAGAGTCAAGAGACCGGATCACTGTCCAATTTGACCTCACATACTGTATAGCTCTCCTAAAGGAAAAGAGTCCGCTATCTTGAGCTTGGGCTAACTGCCCGCATCTTTTCCAGCATCACTTAAGCCTGCTAGTGAATGACTATAACTGCATTTGTAGGGTAATGTAAGTTATCTTTTGACCATAGTCACCAATATGGCCAACATCGATCATGTCAAAAGGATCAAAATCAGTAAATGTGTCTTACTGTTGGATCACAGGTTATGATGTCAGGGCTATATTAACGTATGGGCAGCTGGCCAGGGCCCCACAATTCTAAGGGCCTCCGAGCAAGGGTGAGTGTGGTCACACAATCAGAGCAGCGAGGCTGCATTCTCTACCTGCCCCCCAGTATTCAGCCAGACAGTGAATGGCTGTCAGCATGCTGATTGGTGGATGGCTGGAGCGATCCACCAATCAGAGTGCTGACAGCCATTCACTGCATGGAAGCATGTTGAGAGATGAAGCAGGACCACAGGAGGGGCATGTTATGATTTTTTTTTTAATTGGTTCCCGTAAATGGGTGTTTAGGGGCCCCAGTGCATTGCTTTTTTCCTCAGGGCCTACAATTCTGCAGACCAGCTTGCCATTTTTACTATTTGGTAAAAAAATAGATATATATATTTAATACTAATTTACAAATACTGTTATATGGACCTAGGTAGCATGAAGTCATCAACATACACAATACAAGCATAAACAAGAAATAAACCTCTGTTGCGCAGGAGAAGAGCAACTAAGAAATATTGTCAGGTGCTATCACTACCTGAGAAAAGAGGATTTTGGTACTTACCGATAAATCCATTTCTCTGAATCCTCTAGGGGACACTGGAGTCATATACAATAGGGGTGTGAAGCTTGCAACCGGAGGTGTGGCACAATCTAAAAATTAGCATTGTCTGCACAGCCGGCTCCTCCCCCTTCACATCCCTCATCCCTCAGTTTGGAAAAATTGACCGAGAGAGCAGGACATGAAACTAGAGCACATGGCGAGGAACCGAACCGTACCACATATCAAACAGCTTCCGAGTAATCCTTAACAGAAAAACCAACGCTGTTTGCACGAACTGTTTGAACAAGAACCTTGAACACAGCAGGTTGACAGCACCGAGGCGGGCGTCCAGTGTCCCCTAGAGGATTCAGAGAAATGGATTTATCGGTAAGTACCAAAATCCTCTTTTCTCTTTCATCCACTAGGGGACACTAGAGTCATATACAATAGGGGACGTCCCAAAGTTATCCCCCAGGGAGGGCGTGCTGTCAGTGGTCTGCAAAACTAAACGTCCGAACTTAGAGTGTCCGGATGTAAAGGCATCAAACTTGTAAAATTTCGCGAACGTGTGGGTTGAGGACCACGTCGCCGCTCTGCAAAGTTGAGTAGTGAAAACACCTCTGACGGCCCTCCACGATGCACCCATTGATCTGATAGGAGCACCCGTATGAGCCGGAACCCGTTTGCCACAGGAACCATAAGCTTGCCAAATGGCAAGTCGAATCCATGGAGACAAAAGCAGCTTAGATGCTGGCCAACCCTCACAAAGAACAAACAATGGTCCGACAGTTTGAAGGCCGACGTAACTTGTACGTATACCCGTAAAGCTTGGACAACAGGCAAAGACACATCCCCATCTGTGAGACTCTGAAAAGATGGAACCACAATTGGCTGGTTTACGTGAAACCTCGAAACCACCTTAGGAAGGAAACCTGTTCTTGTACGGAGTTCTGCTCTAACCCCATGCGACATTCAAAGGACTCTTACACGATAGGGCTCCCAACATAGAAAACCCGCCTGGCCGAAACCAAGGCAAGCAATAACGTGACCTTGTCAAAGATATAGTTCATCTCTGTTATTGCTAACGACTCAAACGTTGGAGATCTGAAAAATTCCAACCCAAATTACAGTCCCATGGCGCATTCGTAGGGCGAAAAGGGGGTTGTACCCTCAGAACCCCCCCCCCCCCCCCCCGTAAAAAAGCTTGAACCTCTGGCAAGAATGCTAAACGCTTGTTGACATAGGATGGAGAGAGACGAAATTTGAACGTTCAGAGAGCCCAGCCTTAGTCCTATATCTATGGAATAAAAAAATATGAATAGCGCTCCCCAATTGGGATATATATCACCACAGCGTAATGTCCATATCTAGACCGTTTGAAGGAACAGCAGAAGTCTGGATAAGTGGAAGTTCGTCGAATTCCACCCACGTTATTGATACCAGTCCATGTACATCTTCCAAATCCTGTAGTAGTGCATGGCTGTGACCAGCTTCCTAGCGGTAATTATCGTAGGAACGGTCGTTCTTGGTATCCCTCTGTGTGTTAAAATCCGGGTTACAATAGTCCCGCCGTTAAATGTTGGAACAGTCCCTGAGATAGCAGGTCCTCCCTTTGAGGTAATCGCCAACGATCTTCCACCAGTAACCCTCGCCGGATTGAGTACCAACTCCTGTGGGGCCAATCTGGTGCCATTAGAATCGCCCGTACTCATTCTCGCTTCAACCGTTACAGAACCCTGGGTATGAGTGGGAAAGGTGGAGAAATAAAAACCCTCTTGTAACACCAAGGAAGTGTTACTGCGGTCACTCCTTCTGCTGCTGGATATCTTGTCCTGGACACAGATCTGGGCAGCTGATGGTCTCGCCGAGACGCCATTAGATCGACTAGAGGTAGACCCCATCTCCTCACCACCCTGTCGAAAATCTGTGGATGTAGGCACCACTTTCCCGGATGCATGTCCTGGTAGTTGAGATCATCTGTTTTCAAGTTTTCCACACCTGGAATGAACACTGCCGAGAGGATGATGTTTCGCCTTTCTGCCCACAACAAGATCTTTGTGGCTTTCATTAACGCCATCCTGCTCTTTGTTCCCCCTTAATGGTTTATGCAAGCAGTCGTCGTGACATTGTCCGACTGTATCTTTAAGTCTTGACCCATGACTAGGTCTGCGGCTAAGAGAAGCGCACCGCCAACTGCTCTCAGTTCGAGAATGTATCTGGGCAGGCTGCCCTTCATGTTCTAAGCCGGCATTAACTGACTGGATTTATTCCATCTTGAATCTGCAAACCGTTAGGACCTTGTACCACTAGGGCGGCATCCCAACCTCTGAGATTGGCGTTCGTTGTCAGGATCCTCCAATCCCAAATACCGAATCTCTTGCATGCTGCGAGATTCTTGTGCAACGACCACCAAATCAGTAGGTTCGTATGTGTGGTGGAAGTTGGATTCTTTGATGTAGAAGCCAGTGCGAATCTGCTCCCTGAGCAATGAGTTTCATCTGGAATGGTCGGGAATGAAGTCTGCTGTACCGGAGAGCTGTGAATGAATCCACCCTCTTCTCGAGAAGTAGCACACAGAGGTGTAGAGAAACCGTCTGTGTCTTTAGGACCTGAGCCAGTAACCTTTGTGGGTTCTGGATCTAGTGCTCTGGTAGGAATACTCTCAATTCTATAGTGTCCAAGATGAGACAGAGGAATTGAGTCCGTTGAGTTAGCATGAGGTTGGATTACTCTGATGAGATGCTGAGCATCCTTTATCAGCTGTTTCTGAGATGAGGTCTATATCAGTAGATCGTCTTGAGAAGGTATGATCGTGACCCTCAACTGTCTCAATGCTGTCACCACTATTGTTATGACCTTTATAAAGATTCTTGGGGCTGATGATAGACCGAATGGCAGGGCCCTGATTCAGTAGTAATTGCACACTGGCGCAAATCTTAAGTAAGCTTGGTGAGGGGTCCCAATCGGAATATGAAGGTATTTTGTATTACCAAAAGTTTTGAATAAAATCCCGTTCCTCATTGAGGGTCAGGGACTGGCGACTTAAGCCTTTGTATGAAGGAGTCTTTGAATTTGCCTTCTGTAACGCTCGTGCTCGCAATGGGCACCTTAGTCCCTCGCATTGCTAATAAACAGCCTGAGTGTACAGTCCTGTAACTCTATCCTGTAACCCTGGGAAATATCTGCTGACCCAGATGTCTAATGATGTCTTGGCCCAGACGTCCCCAAGGTGGACCCTAGGTGAGCAGGGAGACCCTCATGCTTTTCTGGTGTCGACTGTCTTCTGGCTAGGTACGACAGCAATCGAATGAACTTAAACACTGGTCCCGAGCAACCTCCTCTAACGTGGGAAGTGGTGCTTGAGTAATAAGTAGGTAGAAAGGTAGATTTCACTGTAGTTGCCTACAAAATCTACTTGTCGAACTCATCATATAACATCTAAACCCCAAAATGGAATAGCCTCTACTCCGGGAATCGGAGACCACTAGCCATTCTCTGAGCCATAAAATTCTTCTAGTGGAAATGGCCGAAATCGAGATGCGGGACGCTATTCTACTAGCGACCCTTGAAGTCTGACACATGTAAGTCGCTGATTTTCGAATATGCACCGCTAACTGAGAAATTTCCTCCAGGCGACTTTCTTACGCCCAGCCCATGCGACAAATGTGCTGTTATAAATGATTTTAATGCAGTGTGCACCCTGCGACATGACGTATCCTTTAAGGCGGTCACTTTAGGTATAGGTGACATTTGTCAACAAGGAGAGGGATACGAATAAATTGAAAACTCTCTGGTTCCTGAACTCCTTACGTCAGGAAGCGTAGGATCTACATAACCGCTTTTATAAGGGAATCTAAGTTCCTGATCTAAGGCAGACTCAATTATCTCGCCCTTTCATCTATAATAAGACCCTCATCCTCCTTCGTGTAAGATGGGGAGGGTTCTCCGAAACGCCCTGCTCACATTGCATAATGCCTGTGCAGGAGGGATTAAGTTAAATCAGAATACCTCCCTGGTCTTTGATAATTCCTCAGCCCCTTTGACTGCTGTTTGCGGAATTTTGACATTGCTTTTGAAAGCTTTGTCAGAGCTTGACCGTGGCGGAACCTTGCTCCCATGTTGAGCGCCTTTAAATAAACAGGAAACGCATACCCGGGAGTCACCCAAACTAGTGCTGATCTTATTACAGTTTGTGCACACATGCTAAGCTCTTGGTAAGTGCTTTTAACATTTGGAGCCGTACCCCAGAGAGCGCTGCTCAGTGCTTTCCACCTTTATAATAGGAACAGAAAGACCTTAACGGGTGTCTTTTTTTTTTTTTTTTACAGGTATCTTGAGATGCCTGTTAGGGCTTGCTCCCATGACCTTGGCGGAGCCTTCCTCCCGTGTCGGGCGCCCTTAACTAGACAGGCCACGCATAGCCGGGAGCCGCTCACCCTGTTACTAAATTTTGTGCAAACATAATCAGTGTTAGTGTTGGTGGTAAGTGATTCTTTTAAAAACCGTTCCCCATAGAGCGGTCCTCAGTGCTTTCCCCCCCCCCCTTTTATTAGGGACAGAAAGACGGTAACGGGTGGCGGGAGTAAAGGCATACTGGATTCATCTGGCTGGATCTTACTAACCAGTACATACAAAACACAAAAAAATAAAAATAATAATATTAATAATATTATTAATAATAATAATAATAATAATATCATCACCAGCCACGTTGCAACCCTCGCACCCTCAACTGTATTTCAGTTCTGAGGTCGGGGTTGTGATCCAGTCGTTCCCATCATTTCATCGGGATCTTTAGTTTAGAAGTCCCTTGAAAATCTAAAGCATAAAAATGCCTGTCATCATACATTAAAAAATCCATTGCAGCAGAGTCCTATAGCGCTGTAACTGGACAGGAAGTCTACCTATTTTAAAGTTAAAAACGCCTGAGGTTCCATTTGGAGGTTCCATTTGGCGCCTTTATTCTTTAATAATGGCCGCCATTATTTATTAATATATATATATGCATATTACTAAGGCTCCCTAGGGTCCCTCTCCCCCCTTAACGGCTGCCCCTGGTCGGCCTTATTAGAAAAGGGTCCTGCTTAACTAACCCGTTGTCGTCCCCCTCAGCCCTCCGCTGGCGGCGGGAAGGGACGAGGAACCTTCTGAGCGGGCGGCTGGACGTACTTTTTTAAGCGCCCCGTTTACTGACAGGCGCGTCCGTCTTCCTCTGACTGCCGGTGGGAGAGAGAAGAGTGAGATGTGTGCGGTGGGAGGACAGCGCGCGCGTCCCCGCTGTATGCGAGGACGCCTCCGCTGACAGCCACGATTAGCCTCCCCCAGCCCTCCTACATTAATGTGCGGCGGGAAGTCAGTGCGCTTCCTCGCTCTAGAGGAAGGGGAGTCGCAGGGGAGCTGACCTTTATCAGGAGCCGATGCCAGGGAGCGCTGACGGCGGTGTCTGAGCCCGCGCTGTGAGATGGAGGTGGGGGGAAGGGAGGAGGCGGCGGGGGAGCTGTTCTGCTAGTGTGCCAGGACCTAAGTTACAGGGAGCCTGGATGCAGCAGCGTGTACCACTAATAGAAGAAATCCATAAAATCACCAGTACTCACTGCCCTTGGAAATGCTGACTCTGTGCTCTGGATTTTCCAAAGAGAGATGCAGATTCCTTTATCTGGGATCCTTGTCTCTCCATTCTGAAAGCCTTTATCCCCCTTTTATTAGGTTGACATAGCTTAAAGTATTTAGGTAAAGCCTGCACCCTCCTTTGATGTAGGTGGGATTGGGCATTGTTTTACCTCTTGTAAAGCCTGCACCCTCCTTTTAGTTAGGAGGGATTGGGCCAGTCATCAAAAGAAAAAAGAAAGAAAAATAAAATAAATTAAGAGAAAAAAATTCTTCACGGAGCAGGAGCTCCCTTCAGTGCCTGTTACCTCCTAGGCACAAATTTTCAAACTGAGGGATGAGGGATGTGAAGGGGGAGGAGCCGGCTGTGCAGACAATGCTAATTTTTAGATTGTGCCACACCTCCGGTTGCAAGCTTCACACCCCTATTGTATATGACTCCAGTGTCCCCTAGTGGATGAAAGAGAAAAGTATTAACGTATTGGTATAAAAAATAATGTCTCTGCGCTCCACATGTGGATATACAATGCAGGGTATAATACGAATTCTTTAACGTCTATGAACCATACATACTCCCCTATTCAAACGAGTTTGAATGATCGTCTTATATGCAGCCGTGAAGTTTTTCCTCAGGCAATCATCACAAAGAGGTGGAAATACATGCAAAAGAATAAAAATTGTACATAGTGTAACACTTTTGAACAAAAAATGACTAAACACATTCGCCACTCCCTACGACATGAATGGATATTCTTTATGGGGTAGTGATTTTGATAGTAGTTTTAGGAGGGTCACCGCGGGTGATTTATCCAAAAAAAGGTCCCACAAGGACCTTTGAAAAAGACCTCCTGGTCGAAACGCGTCGGTTTGGTGCCTTACAGGACTATCCAGGGATGGTCATGTTGGGAACACCCTCCTCTTACACCTCTAGGTAAAACGTTCTTTTCCCGAGACTTTTAACATCAGCACCAGTGGTGTATGTAGAGATAAGGACATAACATCTGTGATTCCCTGAACCGGATACCTGTTTTTTATGTTGGAATAAAAATGTTTTATCTACTTTGAATACCGAATATTGGGGGTAATTCCAAGTTGATCACAGCAGGAAATTTTTTAGCAGTTGGGCAAAACCATGTGCACTGCAGGGGAGGCAGATATAACATGTGCAGAGAGAGTTAGATTTGGGTGTGGTGTGTTCAATAAGGCGCCCATAATTTTATTGCGATTGACATAAACACTTCTTTAAGCTAGCTTATCACTAAAATAAAGGACACACTAAAATAACGACACGGACACGGTTAGCTGTAGTTAAAGGCCAGACGATATTTATTGATCGCTGACCTGTTCTTTAAACTATAATTGTAATTGAATTGATTTTATATTGGAGGATGGCAACAGGACCAGTCGCTACCAGACACCAGCTCCGGTCCGTTGGATGAAATCCAACCACCAAGGAGGGGAGTACACATACCCCGCCTCCTCCCTGCATAACCCGCATTGTGCAGGCCTCACCCCTCTTTTCTCTGGCAAACGTTCGGTTCCCGCAGGGGAACGTCTAAATGTCCAACCGCAAGAAAAGGACACACCTGCCGTCCTTATAAAAGAGGGTGCCCCACAATGACCACTTATGCCCATCTGACCGCTGGTTGGTAGCGACTTCCCGCCAGTCTGGCTGTCAATAGCCCACCGAGAAAAACAAGATGTAGGAAAATTAAAAGAACATAAAATTATGGTCAGGGCGGGCGGGAGGGCATTCCAAAATGGCAAGAGGAAGTCTGAGTCATATGACCATGGCTTATATATTATTCCAAGACCAACCCCTACCCTCTTGATGGACAGCCCTATAATCCTATAGGAAAAATACCCAAGAACACACTGATCTGCCTAGCAACTGCTTAGTCACCAACAACCAATCACAAAAACTTGGACTCTTATATGGCTTCAGGCTTATGCAGCCTTCAGCTTATCTAAGGCGCCCATAATTTTATTGCGATTGACATAAACACTTCTTTAAGCTAGCTTATCACTAAAATAAAGGACACACTAAAATAACGACACGGACACGGTTAGCTGTAGTTAAAGGCCAGACGATATTTATTGATCGCTGACCTGTTCTTTAAACTATAATTGTAATTGAATTGATTTTATATTGGAGGATGGCAACAGGACCAGTCGCTACCAGACACCAGCTCCGGTCCGTTGGATGAAATCCAACCACCAAGGAGGGGAGTACACCAAACCCCGCCTCCTCCCTGCATAACCCGCATTGTGCAGGCCTCACCCCTCTTTTCTCTGGCAAACGTTCGGTTCCCGCAGGGGAACGTCTAAATGTCCAACCGCAAGAAAAGGACACACCTGCCGTCCTTATAAAAGAGGGTGCCCCACAATGACCACTTATGCCCATCTGACCGCTGGTTGGTAGCGACTTCCCGCCACAGAGGTTTAACAAACCGCCCCGCCATCCAAACCAATAGAAACCAGGAAAGGAGAAAGCTAACTAAAAGGACCAGAACCCCAGGTAAGACAAAACCTGCAAAATTTCAGCCGGAGAAGACGAAACGCCTTCCCCCCTTGTCGAAACTGCGGCTGACGCAGTACCAGCAGAGGATGCCTGACCACCTAAAAGCCGTAACCCAAAACCTCAGCTGTCCTATGCCCAAGTAATGCCCTGCCGCCCAAAATGTAAGAGTGGCCAAACCAGCCATTCCCATTCAACCTTTGACGGCTGCAAAAGAAAAACACCCTGAAACCATCACTGACAGACATCACATAGAAAACCAAGTGACATATAGCAGAACTAACCCAAGTGAAGGAGAAAACTCAAAAAACCTCCCGTGGACCTTTGATGAGCCAATTGTAATTAGGCCCCCTCGGAGGAAAATTTAAAAATTCACTTCACACCCTCGATTCCTGAACACTACTTGTTCAAAAACCGACGGGTAAACAAGTTTTTGGGTTAGCACAACAGGCACCACTAAACATTATCCACATGCAGAAAGCTTATAGTAAGCCTCCCTCCACGGAGCACCTCCTGAATAGCTGCCGTGGAGGACACTGTGGCTGCCGCACGGTAGCCACCCCCATCCGCAAGGAATAGGACCCAAAAAGTATAACTCCAACGGCCCACGTCCTGCATCGCCGCCATGGAGGAACCTGTGGCTTCCGCATGGTAGCCAGCCCCATCCGTAAGAAATAGGACCTAAGAAGTATATCTCTAATGAAACCACCCCTTGAATAGCTGCCGAGGGGGACCCTATGTCTGCCGCACGGCAGTCACCCCCCCTCCACAAGGAATGGATCTAAAAAAAAAACAACAAAATTTAATAATATATATATATATATATATATATACCTCCAGCAGACCCCTTCCTGAATAGCTGCCGCGGTGGACCCCGTGGCTGCCGCATGGAAGCCACCCCCTTCCGCAAGGAATAGGCCTAAGAAGTACACCCCCAACGCCCCAGGTCCTGGACCGCTGCCGTGGGGGACCCTGAGACTGCCGCCCAGCAGCCACCCCAATCCAAAGGAACAGGACCTATAAGGAGTAAACCTCCAAATCCCCAGCTCCTGAACAACCGCCGGGGAGGACCCTGTGGTTGCCGCCTGGTAGACTCCCCCCTCTGCAAGGAACAGGACCTAAAAGGTATACCTCCAACGTCCCAGCCCTGGAACCGCTGCCGAGGGGGACCCCGCGGCCGCCGCATAGCAGCCACCCCAATCGGCCAGGAAACAGGACCTGCGACAAGCATCCCCCCCAGCGACCCTGCTCCCGAAACCGCTGCCGTGGAGAACCCTGTGGCTGCCGCATGGTCAGCCTCCCCAGTCCGCCGGGGATAGGACCTAATATAAGCACACCCCAAAAAGCTCTGCTCCTCAACAGTTGCCGAGGATGACCCTGAGTCTGCCGCAAGGTAGCCACCCCAAACCGCAAGGAATAGGACCTAAGAAGTATACCCCCAATGGCTCAGCTCCTGAATAGCTGCTGTGGAGGCCCCTGTGGCTGCCAAATTGCAGCCTCCCCCATCCGTAAGGAATAGGACCCAAGCAGTATACCGCCAATGGGCCAGCACCTGAACAGCCGCCGTGGTGGACCCTGTGGTTGCCGCATGGCCAGCGGCCCCATTCCGCAAGGAATGGGTACCGAACCCAAACACAGCAGCAACCCTGTAACTTAGTGAGATAACCAGCGAGCGCCTGTATCAGCAATTAGTCGCCCCCTCGGAGGCCCATCCATACTCCTGCGCCATTCGCAGCGGGCTGACACCAACAACCTCCTGGGCCTCCAAGGACACCCAGCGACCCCCAGCTGCTTGATCCGATTTGGATCACACCATCCTGCCGAGCAACAGACCACCCTGTAAACCGCGTTACCGATAAAGGTCCCGGCATCCCGAACTGCCTGCCGCTCGCCACCCTTCGCTCACCCGCAAAAACCAGAAGAAAGCCAAAGCAAAAGCTAATCTAAACCGGGGCCACCTCCCACATCAGCTTGGCGACAGGAGTCAGCACACCCAGCAACTCTGCCAAAATTTGCCACGTGGCAGGCCTAAATGTGTCCGCAGGCGCGGGGCGCACCCTAGCCCCCACCCCAAAGTGCTAACGAAAGACCAGGAGGGGTCCACCAGCCTGCGCAGTTTAGAACGGAAGCAAATGCCCGCAAAGGCAGGATACATGGCCGCCTAGGACCCCCCTCCCAAATAATGCTCGAACGGGAAGACCAGCACACCATCTACCAGGGACACACCGCTGTAACCAACCTACTGAAAGAAACACGGGATGCAGCAGATGCCCTAAACGAGGAAGGAGCCAACGCATGACCTGTCCGAGTAGCCGACCAGCCTGGACAATCCAAACGCCAGAAGACGGGCATGAGGAAACCTTATGACTTTCCCCCCCCGGAACCCAGTCGCGGCACTCATCAAACTGCAAAGGGACAAAGCATCAAGCCAACCCATTCCGACTCCGGGCGCGCAATGGTCAAACTGCGCCGCAAGCCGGCAAACAGATGCCGTAACAGTCGCAAAGCCTAGGGGGACCGGAGGGAACCAGGAGGAGGCCCGAAAAACCTCCCCGTAACAAGCCTATAGGACTGAAGACCGAATCCCCGAAAACATCTCTGATCTCGCGGGAAGGGAAAATGCGTGAAGCTGCTTGGCTGACCCCGCAGCGTCCCACATGTTCCCTGCAAACTATGCCACCCATGGGGATAAACCTGCTCGTAACAAAGGGGGGTGAACTGAACGATGACTGACCCGCTAAAACCCACTTCGCGTTGCCCTTAGCAGTGGTCAAAACCCAAAGTGTCGGCAACTTGTCAGCGGGGAGGCGTTAGCAACCCGCCATCGTGCCCAGTGCCAACCCTTGCAAACTCAGGCAACCGTTAGGGCCCTAGCAGCGTACCGGGGCAACGGGAAACACCCCGGACCCCGAACAAGACCTGTCAACCTACAGAAGGATAGCTGCAAACCGAAATGCCTCCCAGACCTATGCAGAGAAAATAGTCCCGGTAGCGAGCCACACCGGAGACGGACAGTATGCACCAACGCAGGACAGTGCCGCATTTCTCAAAGAGGCACGTGAGACAGAAAACCCCAGGGACACACCCCGTCCACAGAAAACTGGCACCTAATCGAGGCCCGAAAAATTGCAGGGGATATGGGCGCAGGGGAAGAGGCCCAACGTATGACTTAGCCAAAAGGGGGGTACCCGGCCCATAGCCTGAAACAAAACGCAGAGTCCCTAAAAGACTAGCACTCTCTTCGCGCACGGTATCGGAAACGGAGCATGAAAAGAAAACCCTGTGAGGATAAGACAAATGCCCAAGCCGGTTCTGCGCCCACCTTCCGCCGGACCTGACGCGGGACATCGTGAGCAGACATAAAAAACACCGGCGCGCCACCACGGGCAGGTTACCCGTTCGCGGCAGGGCCACTGTCACTGGCCGGGCGACAGGTCTCACAAAGTTGCATGGGTGACGAAAACTGGGGCGGACGCCTGTGGTATACTAGCCCCTGCCGCAAGCGAACCCCCCCCCCCCCCCAACCACGGGGCGCAGAACAGAAGTGCCAACTGCGAGGGGCCTGCGACCTGGGACCCCACAGTGCGGTCCGGCCTGCCAGGTGACCCCAACCAGACAACCAAGGAAAACGACGTTCCCACCCCGACCATGATGGCCTTCCTGTGGTAATCTCCCCAAGCGAAACCTAGGATTTCAATTGTGGGCGCTGACACAAAAACTGCACCATGTGGGGATACGCGACAGGTCGTGACCCGATGCCGCAATCCGTAAAATCAATCCAAAACCGCAACTACAGATGAAAGTAAGGAAAGCTTTCGCCCCAATGCCCCCTTCCCCTGTCTGGATTCTTCGCGACTCGCAGGGGGTGGAGGGAACCGTAACCGCCGGTGCCTTGCCTTTCCTAGACGTCTAACGCCACGCGCCGCGCAATGAGCCTAGCCAACTAGCGCGGGCGCCAAGCAGAACCAGGGTAACACTACAGAAGTTAACGCACTGTAAATAAGGTGAAAACAAGAGCATGCTCACCGGCGCCTGACGTACCTGGAACACCATCAGCTTCCGCCACCGATTCCGGAGGTGCGTCTTCACCTGCCATCGCATCCCTCCTCGACCTCCGGTTCCTCCGTGCTGACGCCCCGATTCCTCCGGCCCGTAGACACCTGCGCAGAAAAAACAGAGGGGACAACAAGCGCAGGAAGCTCCTGCGCACCAACAACAGAAACAGGACCAACGGAGTAGACTGGAAGGGCAAAACCGGGCCTGTGCGGCCGCAACCGTGTGGCAAATGCCGGGATACGAACCCCCCGGTACTCCCGACCAACGCAGCAAGCAGGGAGGAAGGCCAGGCAAGGGCAGGCAGCTGCCAGGGAGCACTGTGCCACCTAATGTGCAATACATGTATTTGTGCCCTTTGCATTGCCCTTCCAGGTGCTCGTACTAAAATGAACAGTACTATAAATGAACTAAATATACTAGTCCCCATAGCAAAATTAATTTCCATGTACTGCAGCTGCATGGTGTAATGTGCCTGTGGCAGCACCAAATTTACCACCTAAACGAAACCGCATCCCAGAAAACCGTATAACCTTGGGCCAATACAGCAATTCTGCCATGGTGTGGGTGAAAACACCACCACAAAGGTCTGCTGCATAAGCCCTTATATATAAATAAAAAAGAGAGAAAAAAAAAATTAAACTAAAAAACAAAACAGAAAAAGGTAAAAATAAGCAATACTTTTAAACACACCACATGTATATATGGTGGGGCTAAAACCCTCACCCAGGAACACTCTACCAGGCAAGGCCAGGAGAGGTCGCCACCCGCGCACAGTCCCGCCCTGTAGCCACCCCAGGGGCCGCACGGCACCGCGTGGATGCCGTAGCCACCAGCCAAAGCGGTAAGGAGGAGAGAGCCGCGCGCGGAGATGCCGGCCGGGAGGAGAGGGGAACTGCAGCGTCGCGGGCGCCGGGTAATACACCCGCGTCCGCGCGCCGTCCAACGCCCGCTGCTGCCGCACCCGTCCCACCATCCGACAAACAAGACAGGGGAGAGGCGCGGACCGCAGTGCAGGGCCCCCGACGCGACCCGCCGGCCAGAGCGGGGCCAAGGCAAGGGAGACCACAGGCCGGCCGGTGCAAGCGACGGCCGCAGCCAACATGCTGGGAGTGGGGAAGGGGGGGGAGGGGGGCAGACCAGTGGGGATGCGCATGAGAGATAGTGAAAGCAGAACCACTTAGAGACCCCAGGGGAATAATAACAGACTAATGACAGGGAAAACGATCCCCAAACAAAGAATCAAAGCAAGCCACATGAAGAGAAAAAAAAAATAAAAAAAAATAAAAAGCATAGCATAACATACAGCATGTGTACTCAGCCTTCCTGGGCCATTCCAAAATGGCAAGAGGAAGTCTGAGTCATATGACCATGGCTTATATATTATTCCAAGACCAACCCCTACCCTCTTGATGGACAGCCCTATAATCCTATAGGAAAAATACCCAAGAACACACTGATCTGCCTAGCAACTGCTTAGTCACCAACAACCAATCACAAAAACTTGGACTCTTATATGGCTTCAGGCTTATGCAGCCTTCAGCTTATCTCTGCAATCTAATTTGCAGTGTAAAAATAAAGCAGCCAGTATTTACCCTGCACAGAAATAAAATAACCCACCCAAATCTAACTCTCTCTGTAAATGTTATATCTGCCACACCTGCAGTGCACATGGTTTTGCCCAGTTGCTAACTTTCTTGCTGCTGCGATCAACTCAGAATTACCCCCATTGTGGGATAAGGACCGTATTTGGCGTCAAAAGAAACCTTGATGTGTGGGCTCCAAAGAGAAATGAAGTAAGCATTCATGTGAGCACCTGATTAAGAAAAGATAAATTTATATACATTTGTCTTCTTGCTTGCATGTAAGAAAAGAGAGAAACCATTCTTTTGGATAAATCAACCGTGGTGACCCTCCTAAAACTACTATCAAAATCACTACCCCATAAAGAATATCCATTCATGTCGTAGGGAATGGCGAATGTGTTTAGCACTTTTTTTGTTAATAAGTGCTATACTATGTATGATTTTTATTCTTTTGCATGTATTTCCACCTCTTTGTGATGATTGCCTGAGGAAAAACTTCACGGCTGCATATAAGACGATCATTTGAACTCGTATGAATAGGGGATGGAATATGTATGGTTCATAGACGTTAACAAATTCGTATTATACCCTGCATTGTATATCCACATGTGGGGCGCAGAGACATTATTTTTTATACCAAAACATACACAATACGTTGGAGCTTTGTAATGAAAGTATCATTATTATCAACATTATTATTACTAATATAGCGCCAGCACATTCCGTTGCACTGTACAACTGGTACCGTGAGACCTTTGTAACTGTGTCAGCATTTTGTTTGAAAGCACAATGGCCTTTAATTCCAAATCAGTAACATGACAATGCTCTAGATTAAATAAAAAAGGATAAAACTTGAAAGCAATAGAAAAGGTTACACAATACACATACAATACTTCTCTTTGTCCTGGATGATGTGGAAGATGTGCCGATTAGATTTATTAAGTTGTTTATCAGGCTGCTCTGATTCTGATTCTGGTTAATAAAGTCATATAGATAGTCCAAATATCCAATCAGCTTTTGCAGCGCAGTTAAGATCATATCAAGGCTGGTTTGCCATGACGTGGGCAACGCGAGCTACAAACATAAGACAACACAAAACATATTAAGGATTACTTTTTGGAGTAACTAAGTCAATAAGGTACTGCACTAATCTTTCTATTTGCAATTTGGAATTTTATTAATATTGTCTAATAATTCATCGTGCATCAGTGAAAATGTTTCCAACGTGAAAATAGTTACTTCAAGTTGATTTCAACACGCAAAGAATGAATATGACATTTTAAACTCTCAGGTAGTACTTGTTTCCCAGCTATACCCCATTTATGATGAAGCATGAGTATTTCGTTAAATACTTTTGTTCAATGGCATCTAGAGAATATGTAGATTGGAAAACCTGGAATACACATGAAGTCTACTATCTTTACTTCATTAACATCGTAAGGATGAAAACTTTAACCGAGTACTCCAGGTTAAGGTGAAAGCGGCTTGGGAAGCCTTTAAGGTGTTGTACATGGCTTCTTGTGTAAAATAAGTGCTGGAAACTACGTTGAGATTGTGAAAAACCTTCTAGAAAAGTATCAATTTGTCAGTGAAATGCCACTTTCTCAACTCTCATCTGGACTTCTACCCTGACAACTGCGGTACAATGAGTGACAAGCACGGTGAGTGATTCCACCAAGATATTTCATCAATGGATTCGCAGATATCAGGGTAGGTGGAACACTTCTGTGCTTGCTAACTACTGTTGGACAACGACAAGAGGTGCCCCAGAAGAGGACTACAAGCAACAAGTAAAGGGAGAGTGCTCTCATAAATAGGTCACTATTTGAGAGTTCTTTCGGTTGCTGTCTGTTGTTTTGTGGTCTTATTTGCGATTAATTGAATTGAAAAGACTATTATCTATGTTGTATCAAGAAAATATCAGATTATTTTAAAATTGCCTTTCACTATGACTATATTACTGAAGTACATATAGCACAAGTAGTGGACCCCAAAAACGAGAACTAATAAAAACAGTCTGACATCAGATTTATTTTTCTTGACCTCAAATTAGTAAAGTTTGACTACTGCCCCGAAAGGGAAAGATAAGTATACTTACCTTCCATCAATTGCCCTTTAACCCTAACCTGCCCTGTTTGCAGGCTAAACCTAAGCCCCCCCCCCCCCCTCCCCGCACAGCCTAACCGGGCCACAGCCTAACCCTTCCCCTGCAGCCTAAACCCAACCCCCTACCCGCGCGCGTGGCTTACCTCTCCGACAACCCGGCAGTGTAGCGATCGGGATCCCAGGTGTCAGGATTCAGCACCAAGATTGTGATTCCTGTCGGGATTTCGTCTGTGGCATTCCGTTAGGTGTCAGGATTCCAACGTCAGCATTTTGACAGCCGGGATCCCAACCGTCAGGATCCTAACCAGATCCCGATTTGTGAGCTTCACTTTGAAATGTTTACCCATGGCAATTTACATTTGACATAGTCAGCCAATGATGGTGAGCGCAGTAGTGCAAAAACTACCAGCAATAAGGATAAGATTAGTTTACAGCATGATAATGAAAAACTTACTCTGTATGCTAATTTCATTATATCCACATTCTGTAGGAATATGACTGCCATTTGGTACCCCTGATCGGGAGGCAGGTTGCAAAACACTTGAAGAGGTTCGGCCACCAGCGACAAGTTTGTACTACACTGGCTTAGAGTAATAAACCAATCACCAATCTGGACAAAAAACAGAGGAAGACAAATCCAAGATGAAATAGGTCTGCAAGAAAAATAATTACTCAGACAGGAATTACAGTGCAGCAACCCTTATCAGGGCAATGTTGTACCCTTTATTGTAGACAATGGAAAGCAAATTGATTCCTCCCGCAATCCAAAATCATTCTGGTATGTCAGCGGGTCTCAAACTCGGTTCTCAGGACCCCACACGGTTCATTTTTTCCAGGTCACCTGTGGATCACTGAAATATGACAGTTGGTCATATACCTTGCCCAGCTAGGTGACCTGGAAAATGTGAACTCTGTTTAGTGATGAGGACCCAGTTTGAGAACCTCTGTGGTAGGTTATCTGGATTCTAACAAAATAAGTATATATAAAATGACCCTAGTGTGTATGTGTGTGTCCACGTGGTAGGGAATATACAGTAGGGGTCTATGTACTAAAGTGTATAAAGATAAAGTACCAGCCAATCAGCTCCTAACTGCTATGTTACAGGCTGTGTTTGAAAGGGATGTGTTCACCCAGGCGCCAGAAGACCAACAGCCAACATTCCAAAGGTAAGTATTGGGGTATCTGCTAGGGCTGGGGGTGGGTTAGGGGTGGGCACTAGTGGGTTTAGCCATAGTCACCGCACCTGGAGGGTTAGCCGTAGCCACCAACCCTGGAGCTTTAACCCTAGCTGCCACCCATGCAAGGTTAGGGGAGCGGAAGGGGGTGGGGGTTAAAAATACCCCCTCCAACGCCGGTATCTTCAATTTAGGGATGCCGGTGTTGGTCATGTGACTGCCGGCATCACTATGAGCTGATTGCTTGGTACTCTTATCTCTCTCCAAGCTTTGAAAATCTTCCCCTTTACATAGTGCAGTGTCCGGCTCATTTTACAACCCACCAGATTGTCTACCAAGACCCATCGCAGCACTAAAAGTCACAGCTTGGCTACTGTTCAGTGGAGGAGACAAGGAAAGAACCCACCTGCGTTATGTCATTTGGGAATGGGACATTCATCAGCGCTGTGATACTTGTCTGATTCAGATTCACCACTTGCTCCAGCTGATTCTCCACGAAAGTTACGTTGTTGAATATACTTCCTAATATCGCTATGCAGTAATAAAACCATAAATGTTATAAATAACAAATTCTTTCTAGGTGATTCCAATGATCATACATCAAAAACAAGTAACATAGGTGGTCATTCCGAGTTGTTCGCTCGTTATTTTTTTCCGCAACGGAGCGATTAGTCGCTAATGCGCATGCGCAATGTCCGCAGTGCGACTGCGCCAAGTAAATTTGCTATGCAGTTAGGTATTTTACTCACGGCATTACAAGGTTTTTTCTTCGTTCTGGTGATCGTAATGTGATTGACAGGAAGTGGGTGTTTCTGGGCGGAAACTGGCCGTTTTATGGGAGTGTGTGAAAAAACGCTACCGTTTCTGGGAAAAACGCGGGAGTGTCTGAAGAAACGGGGGAGTGTCTGGGCGAACGCTGGGTGTGTTTGTGACGTCAAACCAGGAACGAAACTGACTGAACTGATCGCAGATGCCGAGTAAGTCTGGAGCTACTCAGAAACTGCTAAGAAGTGTCTATTCGCAATTCTGCTAATCTTTCGTTCGCAATTTTGATAAGCTAAGATTCACTCCCAGTAGGCGGCGGCTTAGCGTGTGCAAAGCTGCTAAAAGCAGCTTGCGAGCGAACAACTCGGAATCACCCCCATAGTAACATAGTATCTAAGGTTGAAAAAAGACAATTGTCCATCGAGTTCAACCTATTTGTGGTCTCTTATGCACGATTATTTTGTATAAAATTTTGACTGAAGTTGCTGACTGCCGTTACGTTTTACCCCTCTTTTTTATAATAACCACAGTGCGTGACTATGCCCCGTAACCCTGGATATCCTTATCCATTAGGAATTTATCAAACCCATTCTTAAAGGTGTTGACTGAGTCGGCCATTACAACTCCCTCAGGCAGGGAATTCCAAACACGAATCGTCCTTACCGTAAAAAAGCCTTTACGCCATATTGTGCGGAATCTCCTCTCCTCTAACCTGAGCGAGTGTCCACGAGTTCTCTGTGTTGATCTAACCAAAAACAGGTCCTGTACAAGATCTGTATATTGTCCCCTTATATATTTGTAAATGTTGATCAGGTCCCCTCTTAATCTCCTCTCTTCCAGTGTAAACATGCCTAGTCTTGCAAGCCTTTCCTCATATTCCAGCGTCTCCATACCCTTAATTAGTTTGGTCGGCCGCCTTTGAACCTTTTCTAGCTCCAGGATATCCTTTTTGTAGTAAGGTGTCCAGAATTGTACACAGTATTCAAGGTGTGGCCTCACAAGTGATTTATATAACGGGAGTATAATACTCTCGTCCCTAGCATCAATTCCCCGTTTTATGCATGTTAATATCTTATTAGCCTTCTTTGCTGCAGTCCTACTTTGGGTACTACTGCTTAGTTTGCTATCTATGAGGACACCTAAGTCCTTTTCCAGTACAGAATCCACTAATTTTACCCCATTTAGTAGGTAGATGTTATTTTTGTTCTTGTTACCACAGTGCATTACCTTACACTTGTCTGTATTGAAGCGCATTCTCCATTTCGCTGCCCAAGCTTCTAATTTAACTAAGTCGTTCTGAAGCGACTCAGCATCCCCCTCCGCATTTATAACTTTACACAATTTGGTATCATCTGCAAAAATTGACACCATGCTCTCTAGACCTTCTGTTAGGTCGTTAATGAAAATATTGAACAATAGCGGTCCTAATACTGAGCCTTGCGGCACACCACTTAGCACTTCAGTCCAATTTGAAAAAGATCCATTAACCACAACGTGCTGCTCCCTATTATCTAACCAGTTTTTGACCCAAGTGCATATTGTGCTTCCTAGCCCTGATTCTTGTAGCTTGTAGATAAGTCTCATGTGTCAACAAGAAGCCCCACATACTGTATAACGATTTGTTTCTTTTAATACATTATAAAAAATGGGTCTAGCAGTACGAGTGAGTTGTACAGTATCAAACCTACTAAAGAGGACTGATGGAGAAGGAGCCCACAGCAACCAATGAGCTTCTATCTTTCATATTATAGAGCGCACTAGATAAATGACAGAAGTTGATTGGGCCATATAGGCAACTTCTCCACTTGTTCTTTTTAGAAGATGTGATGTACATCTCGCCCTAGAAATTAACATTTCATTATTTATTCCAAAATGCTCATGATATAGATTTTTTTTACTTGGACAAATGCAATCATGAGATCAAATAAACCTAATTCGGGCCATACACTGGATGATGGGCCTAATGCAGACCTGATCGCACCTCTGCAAATTTGCAGAGGTTTGCGATCGGATAGTCGCCCGAGACAGAGTGAAAAAAACTGGCCCGTGCAAGTCTGCATACGCTGTGCTAAAAGCTTTTCATACGCTGGTCAGCTGCAAATCCGTTCGCAACTCACTCACCATCAAATGATTTTTCCAGTCTGTGCGCAGCCCAGGACCTACTCCTACAGCGTGATAGAAACAGGCTGATCGGGGCCGGAGCTGACGTCACACACCCTCCCTGAAAATGCTTGGGAACGCCTGCGTTTTTCCAGACACTCCCAGAAAATGGCCAGTTACCACCTACAAACGCCCGCGTCCTGTCAATCAGCCTGCGTTCACCTAGCGATCCCAAAAAAATCGCTGAATTCTTTTGCAGTTTGGCCTCATGTGTGTTCACTATGATCCGTACGCATGCGCAGTCGAGCAATAATCGGTTGTCTTGTGAATTCGCACAACAGCGATCAGGTCTGAATTAGGCCCGATAGTCGTTCCAATCCGGCTGACGCATGGCAGTTTTGAATGATTATCATTTAGTGTACGTGTAATGAATGATGAACGAACAACGCTGAAAATTGCAGAAATACGGTCATGGCTTGGTTTGCAAACATGTATGATTATCAGGACTATCGTTATACCAACTTAATTGAATGCAACTAACGTGCTCATCCATGGTTCAGCGCGCCCATTGGTCGGATCTGGTGATTACTCGTTCAGTGCATGGCCAGATTAATAATTGAAGAGGTGAGTGGATGAAGGTGGATGTTATGTTTAGAAGATATTTACAGTTAAAGATAAATTATTAAAACTAAAAAATTGGACATAGCACTTTTATCCACAAAATATATCAGTAAATAGACTACCAACATTTAAAATAACATGGTTACTATGAGGTCTATTTACTAAGCCTTGGATGGAGATAAAGTAAACGGATATAAAGTATCAGCCAATCAGCTCCTAACTGTCATTTTTCAAACACAGGGGCAGATGTATTAACCTGGAGAAGGCATAAGGAAGTGATAAACCAGTGATATGTGCAAGGTGATAAAGGCACCAGCCAATCAGCTCCAATATGTAAATGACCAGTTAGGATGTGATTGGCTGCTGCCTTTATCACCTTGCATATATCACTAGTTTATCACTTGCTTATGCCTTCTCCAGGTTAATACATCTGCCCCACAGCCTGTAACACGGCAGCTAGGAGCTGAAAGGCTGGTACTTTATCACAGTGCAATTGATCACTCTCCCAGGCTTGATAAATCTGGGCCACTGTGTTGGGATGGCAGAAGCAGATTGGGCAACATTAATGAAAAGGGACAACAAAGCAGTGAAGGTATCTGCTAAGCCTGCTATAGCTGTTGTCCTTTTTCTGCTTTCAGTGACCTCTGTGGATCTCATTTACATAGTGCACCACGTAGCTCCTTGGCTTTGCACTGAAGCAGAGCCGGCCCTAACCAATATGATGCCCTAGGCAAGATTTTGGCTGGTGCCCCCTAGCACCGCCGCTAGTTCTGCAGGAGAAGCCTGGCATGAGTCAGCTGTCAGCTCTGCTAACGTCGGGCACCTTTTGTTTATAAAAATGCATATTATTTGTATTACTATATGGATAGGATGCACAAGCAGCTTCTGCTGATTAAAATGATATGCAGCATGCCTATGCGACTGCAGCTGTATCTGCATACGAAATGCTACATTACAGTGATTTCCAGGAATACACGCAACGTAGCATTTCGTATGCAGATACAGCCGCAGTCACACACAGAATATAGGCATGCCGCATATCATTTTAATCAGCAGGAGCTGCTGGTGCCCCTAAGCATGCCAAATGCCCTAGGCATTTGCCTAGTTTGCCTATGCCGAAGGCCGGCTCTGCACTGAAGCACCTCCTTGATGGTCCATCCAGTACATATGAAGGTGCACATGTAAGAGTCTGAAGAGGTGCACTGTGCTAACATCAAACTAAAAGACCAATCTCCTACCACGCCTTAAAATTCTGTTTTTCTCCTAAAACTTTGGTTTGCGGAAGTGCAAAATGAGTCTAATGTATCCCATTAAAATACAGGACAAGAGTCAAAAACTATTCTGGTCTGGTGCAAAATTCAGTGGAAATGGCCATGTATTCTCTGGCACAAGTGATGCTACTTCCTCACCATATTTTACATTCATTTAATAATGGGGGTCATTCCGAGTTGATCGCTCGCTAGCTACTTTTAGCAGCCGTGCAAACGCATAGTCGCCGCCCACAGAGGAGTGTATTTTAGCTTTGCAAGTGTGCGAACGCCTGTGCAGCCGAGCGGGACAAAAACAGTTTGTGCAGTTTCTGAGTAGGTCTGAACTTACCCAGCCGCTGCGATCACTTCAGCCTGTCCAGTCCCTGAATTGACGTCAGACAGCCGCCCTGCAAACGCTTGGACACGCCTGCCTTTTTCCAAACACTCCCTGAAAACGGTCAGTTGACACCCACAAATGCCCTCTTCCTGTCAATCTTCTTGCGATCGGCTGTGCGAATGGATTCTTCGTTAAATCCAACGCCCAGCGATGATCCGCTTTGTACCCGTACGACGTGCCTGCACATTGCTGGGCATACACATGCGCAGTAGTGACCTGATCGCTGCGCTGCGAAAAAATGGCAGCGTGCGATCAGGTCGGAATTACCCCCAATGTTCTTTACTCCACAAAATTAAACACATTTTGCACTAATCCATGAAACGAGGGTGCACAGTTGCATCTGCTTCTCACTTTTGTAAGACAAGGACTGTGGCCTCACATGCCCAGTATTGACGTTGCCATTAGATGTCCTTGATCAAATAGTAACACCATTGACCATCAGGAGAAGACGAACAATGGTTGTTATCAATCAATGGTTTGAGGGCCATCATTACTGTGGATGTTCAAAATTCGGCTCATCTGCTGGCGGTGGAACCGGGGATTGGTGACACCCAATGGGGCCAATAGCACCCCACACACGCAGAAGGTATGTGCGCAAAAAGAGGATGTGTGTCTTCGCGAACAGGGTGCACAGACAACTTATTGTCTCATGAAGATCATCAACTGGGTATTTGCGGTGAGGGCCCCTTCTCTTTTTGTGGCATGGTGCACAGAGGAGAGCATGCGCAATTTATTAATGTTTGAGTTTGCCAAATGTCATGATAAGCAAATCTGACCTTCATACTCACAGAGATGAAATCATTGAATAATGCAGAAATAAAAGAAATGGCATAAAATGACATAAAATTATATAACAAATAGGACGAGATCAACGTGTTAGTGGTGCGACTTACCTTGAAAGCTCCCATCTGTTACATTAATATAACTGCTCAGTGCTGAGGTGAGATTTGCCAAATCATTGACTGGAAAGCTGCAATAAAATATATAAGATAATTTTGCGGTACCAATACACCTCTGTTTTTAACAACACTACCCGTCACAGCCCCCAAATGCCTGCAGTATGGCGATGAAACTGTGACTAACAACATATAGGCATAGCAACAGTATCATTAACAGTAGCTACCCTGATGCATGCACAGACCGTGACAAAATGTCATTCGTTTGCGACCAAATGATCCAACCAGGTTGCCCGCTTCCAAGTAACGGGTGGTCTTCAGTATGCCGACTGTCGGGATCCCGGCGCACAGTATACCGGCGCCGGAATCCCGACAGCCGGCATACCGACACTTTTTCTCCCCCGTGGGGGTCCACGACCCCCCTGGAGGGAGAATAAAATAGTGTGGCGCGCGCAGCGTGGCAAGCGCAGCGAGCCCGCAAGGGGCTCATTTGCGCTCGCCACGCTGTCGGTATGCCGGCGGTCGGGCTCCCGGCGCCGGTATGCTGGTCGCCGGGAGCCCGGCCGCCGGCATACCATACTACACCCCTAGTAACAGATAAACAATACTTGTGCAATGATTTTAAATAAGTGCACTAACCAACCATATGTAGCTCATATGACAGTGAGTATAACTTTCATCCACAAGACTTTGTTGTACTAGTGCATCGGTTCCTATCTGTGCTGAGCCATGGATATCTTTAAAACCTGGACCGTTAGGCTGCCTTGAGGACCAAGGGGTCTATTTACTAAACCTTGGAGAGAGATAAAGTATCAGCCAATCAGCTCCTAACTGTCATTTTTCAAACACAGCCTGTAACATGGCAGATAGGAACTGACTCGCTGGTACTATACCTCCGTCCACTTTATCTCTCTCCAGGGCTTAGTAAATAGACACCCTAATGATCTAGGATTTAAAGCTCAGCACAGATGGTTAAATCAGATTGACTGAGGTACTAATTCAGTCAACTGTGGCCAAGCATGGAAATACTTAAAACCTGGACTGTTAGGGTACCTTGAGGACCACGTTTGGGAACCTAGGTAATGCCAAGTCACACTTTTACATTTCTTAACTGGTTGAAACTGAGTATATTGGGTGGAATATGGGGTCAATTGTATTGTATTAGACTTAAATAGTGATAACGTGGAGATGCATTAGGACCCAAATGTATTAAGCTTTAACAAGAGATAAAGGGGGACATGTACTAAGCAGTGATAAAAGTGGAGAAGTCAGCCAGTGGAGAAGTTGCCACTGGCAACCAATCAGCTGCTCTGTATACTTTTATAGTATGCAAATTATAAATGTTACGTCAATGCTGATTGGTTGCCATGGGCAACTTCTCCACTGGCTCACTTGGTTGCCATGGGCAGCTTCTCCACAGGTTCACTTCTCCACTCTTTTCACTGCTTCATGAATAGACCCCAGAGAGTAATGAAGTATCAGCCAATCAACTCCTAACTGACATGTGACAGGATGTGTTTGAAAAATACAAGGAGCTGATTGGCTGGTACTTTATAACTATTTATCCGTCTCCACATTATCAATTTTTAGACCTTAATACATTTGGCCCATGGATCATTGTTACTATAACAGATTAAAGATCATTGGTACTAAAAGCGCTATTTCCCCTATTAGTTCCAATGGGCTATTGTGCATGAGAGAACTCAGAGGCCACGGTAAACATGGAACAGAGTGACACTGGGGGAGATGTATCGACCCTTCCAAAGAGTGGAGAAGTGGGCCAGTGTATAAGTACCCCTTACTTGATAAATAATGAGTAGATGATGACTGGTTGCTAAGGGCAACTTCCTCCACTCTATAGAAGTCTTGCTACATCTCCCCTATAGTTGTAAAAGCCATATTGATATCTATCCACTCACACTGAGTTCAGCTTGGTGCTAAGTTCATTCTCAAGGTTTTGCCAGACGCTGCTTAGGAATGATGTTAAGATGGCTGGTGAATTGATGCTTGGAGCTGATTGGGTGATGGTAATTGCCATAGTTACGATATCTGCCACATCTTGCAGCAGTGTGAGGTACTGGCATGGCAGGTAACAGTTGGACTGAGAGTCGTTGGCGCTCACCAGACCGCACACCACAGTGGTTAAGTTTCGTAGTTGATATATCTGCAAGAAAATACAGATTATTTTTTTAGAAAAGCCGATAATGTGTTTATCAGATACCGATAACCTGGGCAATATGTAGATATTTGCATTATTATACCATATGATCTTTCACTCTAGAAATACGATGTATTATGCAGCTGTAAATGAAAAAACATTGTTTATGCACAAGCCCCCACTTAGCGCTGTTAATTAATTCTTGAAAATTAACCGTAAAAGCACTAGACAAAAATTGATTTCCCATAAGAAGTGACTGACACAAAATTAATTTGTTCCCATGACCCCAGAAACTGTATCAAAATGCAGTTAACGGTGTGGTCTATCCACGTTTTCTCTGTATACAGCTTCATTCTCCACTTCCCAAAGCTGCCAGCATTAATTTCCACTGCTCTCATGTAATAAACTGCCTCTATGGCTGCTATTCAATAGCGGAAGAGAGCATTGATGCAATTTAAGTATTGTTGCATAATATGATTGTCAGCTTTGGGACGAGGAACTGGCAGATGTGGCAGAGGGGCTGGAGTGAAAGATAAACCACCAGACACACCATCATTGCACATTGGAGTCATAGACCTTACTGAAGACAGCTACTTAAGAACTGTGTTCCCCCTTTATCCCTTGCACCCCTGGTGAGGACTCACAACTCATATAGAGAGCTCGGATGCTGCAAGTGGATTTAAAGAAAAAAAAATGAAGAAGAAACCCAACACTGAACATTTGGCAGACTCTTACCCAAAACTTTGGGTTGGGTAGGAAATCCCAGAAGTCACTATCCCGTCAGAATGCCAACAGTGACGTCCCGATGGTCAAAATCCCAACTGAATCCGGTAAGTATTTTAACCCTACCCCTAACCCGCCCATCCCTCAGTCTAACCCTAGTCATACTCTTCCGGAGCCTAACCATAACCCTCAACTCCGGCAGCCTAACCCAAAGCGCCCCTCCCACAGCCTACCTGTAAATCCCCTTCTCACTGCCTAACCCCTAACCCCCCCTACAGACTAACCCTAACTGCCCCTCCCACATCCAGCGGTGCCGAGAGAGGGGGGAAGAGGGTACAAATTGCCCGGGCCCAGGTCTGATGGAGGGGCCCAGTAGGGGCCCAGGCCACCTCCCCATTACCTGGCAGCAGCAGCTGCAGCTCTTCTACTCAGCCCAGCACACTCTGTTGTGTACTGGGCTGCAGTGTGGCCATGGCGGTGCTTAAAATAATATTTTTTTCAGTATTTTTTTCTAAGGTGCATGACCACACCTCCTGTAATTAGGCCACACTCCTGGGCCCAGCCCAGCTCTAGACTGCCCTGCCCACATCAAAACCTTATCCCCCCCCCCCACCTGCAGCCTAACCCTAACTGCACCCCTCAACAGCCTAACTCTAACCGCCCCCACAGCCTAAACCTATAACCCCCCCCCCCTCCCTGCAGCCCAGCCCTAACCCTCCCCCTAGTGCCTAACCTTAACCCCTCATGCTTATCTTCAGGATCTGCCAGTATTCTGATCGGCAGGATTCCGTTGTCGGTATTCTGATTGTCGGAATCCCAACTGCCGGGATTGTGAACCCATCCCATTAAAACTTCATCAATGGTATTCAAAGTATAAAACACAATATAAAAAATACCAAGAAACTGTGATCCGTGGGACCATTTAGTCCCAAGGTAACTGGCATGTCTGTCTTGTCCAAAAAGTGCATAGGATGGGAAAGATCTTGAGCTGGAAGAAAAGCCAGAGCTTATTCCCCAATGGGAGAGTTATGGCTGTGTGACAGAATGTGAGGAGTTATATACATGAGCTGACATTGCTTTAGACAACTTGCCTTTTGCTTGAGTAAGTCTGGAGTCATTGATGCATTTGCTGATTTATTGCTTTGAGTAAACAAATCCTGGGCAAGCTGAATCGCCACTTCAAGGTGCCCTACAGGAGATAAGATGATTAATAAGGGCCTTAAGAACAAGGAAATCCATATTGAAATCCATTCTGCAGTCCAGATTCTCAGATTCTCAGTAAGTGCATTAATTGCACAGAAATCTATATTGCATTATGGAAACCTGCCTAATTAGTGTTGTGCCTGCATGGGTTATCGAGGCTATTTATTACACTTTAGTGCCAAGCTGATTTAAACTTTGCAACTGAGAGGCTGAAACTGGCAAAAGACAGAAGCGTTGGCCACAAATGGACATTCGCTGTACCCGTAAGATTTTTGGAGAAGTCTTCGGTCACGTTCTTCAAACAGTTCATGACAGTTCCGTAGGGTCCTGCCAATGGCGGGATCTGCACGGTGACAGTGGCTTGTTTCACGAGATTCATATATCTGAAAAAGCAAAATGAATATAGTATGTCTTGTATTAAGTAGCTTTTACTTTACAGGTGGTTTCGTCATAAACTATGAAAATGTCACTGCTGTGCTCACGCATGGATTACTCAGTAATATTGTCTCATTATATGTGCATGAAATAACACTACAATTTTGTCAAACACATTCCCTATAGTTTAAGATATTTGGAAATAGTTGCACTGGGAAGGTGCAGGCAAATTTTCTTTTTACTTCTCACTTGCTCATTATGAAGGTGATGCAATAGCTCTCTATGAATAAGTTTGTGCACCTGTGTATACAGTATGATTAGTGCAAAAATGACACATTATTTTTGCATACCGTTAACTACACTACATTAATACAAGAATACATGATTTAGCTCAGATAAAAGGAGTTATACAATTCATTGCTTTATCTACATTGAGGGCCTGATTCAGCTTCATTCGCAGTTTTGCTAAATTACCAAAACTGCAACTGCTTACGATCACATACTCGGGGGCAAGGCCACCCAATATGCTAATGGCAAC
This sequence comes from Pseudophryne corroboree, assembly GCF_028390025.1. Classification (NCBI taxonomy): domain Eukaryota; kingdom Metazoa; phylum Chordata; class Amphibia; order Anura; family Myobatrachidae; genus Pseudophryne; species Pseudophryne corroboree. The sequence continues at coordinate 52,467,534 of NC_086450.1, forward strand.
CAGGGATGCGATCGCAATTCGATTGCGATCACATCAGGGAAGCCGTTCCTCCCCGAAAACGGGCCAAACCCACCCCCATTTCTGCAGACCCCCGCAACACTCTGCCCTATGAAACGCCTCTGCCTGTCATTCAGGAAGAGGCATTCGCATCAATGCGTTGCAATTGCATACCTCCCAACTCTCACGATTTTGGCGGGACAGTTCAGGTTTTCTGGGACTGTCCCGCTTTCCCACCAGCTAGTCGCAGTATCCCGCGGTGGTGGCGGGGGGCAGTTAGGAGACCCTCTCTCACTCACCGCTCTGCTTAGCAGAGCAGCGGTGAATAGACGCTGTGCGCATGCGCACAGCGTCTGTTCACAGGGAGAGAGGGATAGGGGGCATGACAGCTGCTCACAGAGCGCTGCACATGTCCCCACATCGGCGAAAACGGGAACATGTCCTGCGATCGTGGCACCCTCCGCGAGGCCACGCCCCCTACACATGAGGCCATGTCCCCTAATTTTGGAGTCGCTCCTCGGTGTCCCAAAAAATATTTGTTTATGCTGTGGCATCGATGGAGGGAGGAAACCATCTGGTTCTCTCCCATCGATGACAAAAACATTCAACATCGGCCATAAACCATCAATGATTCGGAATCATCGGTGGTCGATGGCCATCCCTACCCTCCTCCCGACTTTCTAAACTTGGGAGGTATGCAATCGCATTTGCCGGCGCGCACATGTGCTGAGAGGCTCCTGCGTGTGCGCACTGGGCCCATAATCGGCATAATGCAATCGCATCGAATTAGCGCACCTCAGTGAATAAGGCCCTGAATTTTGAAATCACAGAAAATCCAAATCATTCTTGATGTTCGTGAGAAACAGCAGCATGATATAGTGTGTGTGTTTCTGTGTGTTACTTTGCACGTGTGTGTGGGGTGTGCTGAGTCACAGCTTTTTAGTCTTTATGAACAATGCAGTCAAATAAGTTAGATGCCCCAACTGCTAAAAAATGTCCTGCTGCAATCAACTTGGAATTACCCCCTATGTGCACTGCAGGTGGGGCAGTATAACGTGTGGAGAGAGAGTTAGATTTGGGTGGGTTATTTTGTTTCTGTGCAGGGTAAATACTGGCTGCTTTATTTTTACACTGCAATTCAGATTTCTGGTTGGTATTGAAATACCGGCGCCCGTCATCCCGACGTTCAGAATCCCGGCCGCAGGGTGCCAGGCGCCGGAATGCCGGCAGCGGGGTGAGCGCAAAATAATCCCTTGCGGGCTAGCTGCGCTTGCCACACTATATATTCTCCCTCCAGGGGTGTAGTGGACACCCCAAGTGGGAGAATAGGTGTTGGTATCCCGGTTTCGGTATGCTGAGCGCCGGGATCCCGACAGCCGGGATATTGAATGCCTCCCTTAGATTTCAGTTTGAACACACCCCACCCAAATCTAACTCTCTCTGCACATGTTACATCTGCCCCACTTGCACTGCACATGGTTTTGCCCATTAGAGAAAAATCTTGCTGCTGCGATCAGGTCTGAATCAGGCCCATAGTTTTGCCTAGTAGAGAAAAAGTTTGCTGTTGCGATCAGGTCTGAATCAGGACCATAGTTTGCCCTGGTATAGAACAAAAATGTTTGTGTTACTTTGTGCTGCAGAATTTTAAGGCGCCGCCCTGGTTTTATTAAATAAGTAGTAACTTTAATGCTAGTTTTAAACACAATTCAATTGCATTTGTGAGTGACAATGATGACTTTACTTACTGTTGCTTTATATCGTTGGCTGTTGTCAGGCTGCTGATATTATCCGGCAGATATGTTATAAGATCTTGTAAGATGGAAAATCCTTCTACGTACGATGTAGCATTGGAGATTCTTGATAGTAAATACAGAATGTCTCTCTCTAAAATGATGACTTGCTCAGCTGTGGCATTGTTACGAAGTTCTAACAAGATGGAGGTAAAGTTACTTACAGGGATTATTTCCATCCAGTCTGCTATAACTGTTGTGTTACTAAATATCCTCAGCTCTTGGATGAACAGTTCATAAACACTGACTATAATGTTCTCCTGGGAGATATTTGGGGAACGGCGAATGTCTGACAAAAATGAAATGACCTTCTGTAGAGCAGTGAAATATTGTGTTATCTCAGCTGGAATGTAATCTGCCAGGTAGGGTATAATGATTTCCAAATTTGATATCCAGGTAGAATTCACTGTCTGAAAATACCAGACTTCACAGGCCAATAAACTGAAGTTAGAGAGCAATTCAGCCTCTAGACTTGTGAATGTTGGATCAAATGCTGCCCAAATAGACCCAGAAAACCTGGCCAGTGCATTCACAGCAGCTGTGCATTCTGCTACCGTGGTATTCATTAGCATAGGATTGGTCGCATCGAGGAACGCTGATAACTTTGGGTCCTTGAATAGTGAAACAATTGCCTGGTATATTTGGATGGTCTTTGCATCCAGTCCACTGTTTATGAGGGCAACGGCTTTCCCAATTGTTTCCAGCACAGACAGAGAGGCATTGCTATTGACCAATGTCCAGTTCATGGATAGGACACTGTTCAAGGCCTGCCAAGACTCAAACCAGCTGGGCTGGAATGTCAGATTGCCAGCTGCCGCAATCAGTTCATAGATGTGATTGGCAACTGATCCATTCAGTGGGGACAAAGCCTTGATGGTGTTCGATATCTCAGTCCAGAGCTGGGGTAAATCTGAAGTCTGAATGGTGGAATTGTGGTGTTTAATAAGGAACTGAATTAACACGTGGATTGGGTTGGACTGGTTGAAGACCATACCGTCTACAATTTGTACTAGTTGTGTTTCCGGCTGGATTGTGAAGTTGTGGCTGGGCATGTTGTTGCAGGTATAGGTGAGGCTATTGTCTAGTGATTGAATCAGAGGGATCTTTAACCCAGATATATTGTTTAAGTCTGCCAGAACACCCATGGCGATCGTCATCACTTGCACTAAGCATGTTATCTCTTCAGCCAGTGGGTGCAATGTGTCTTTACTGCAGACACTGTGGAACATCGGGGAGCTCTGCAATGCTAAATATATCATGTCATTAAGGGTGTTGTTACTGCCTGGGCCACTATCAGAACTATTATAGGCGAACTGCCAGTTGCACGTCTTTTGCCCAAAAGAATCGTCTGTGCCATTTCTGAATATTGTTTGTATGAGTATTTGTAGGACATCCTGAGCGGAGCAGTTGCCAGTGTACGCCTGTGATCCATTGCCCCCTAAGAAAGGAGTCATCGCCAGGTAGAAGACATCCAGCAGCTCAGATTCCATTGCAGACATGTTTTGGAATGGGACCCAGCTCCACTCATCCTGGACTAAGAGATAGGTAAAGTTGTATATTTGATAGATCGCCTCTTTTCCTATTGTCCCTTTGGCTTGAATGTTATAGAGGATCTCCATCCCTCGCTTTACTATTTGGAAAACTTTTCCTGCTGTGATATTGTTGTGGAACGGTTGGTCTGAAGCAAGTCCCTGTATTCCCAGTATAGTCTGAGACACTTGATCGATGGTCATCAGAATTAACGATGTGTTGATATTATTCATTTCTTGTAAGAGCAGCGCGGCTATTTCAACTTCTTTGGATGCGTTTCCATTCATCAAGAGGTTTCCAATTAAAGGTACTTTTGTAAAAGCTTCTGATGCAATCTGATATAGGAGACCTTGGACCTGTGAAATTTGTATGGTGCCATTGAACATGTGAAACAGATCTGTCAAGTTGGCAAAATCCTGAAACATCTGTAGCGCGCCCATAAACAGCTTGCCATATTGCGTATTAGCAGAGTTGGTGAACACCTGTATAAAGCTGGCTATCTCAGAGGGAAGACCTGTCTGATTTATGGCTGAAATGAGATGAAACACTATAGTAGGGTCACTAGAGATATCTAACAATGTTAAAGAGCTGAACTTCTTGACTAACATTTCAATCTGGCTGATCGTATTCTGTCCGGACACTTCCACCAGAATACGGGTTACATTCAGCACAGTCTGTAATGTCTCTTCCAGATGTGTGTCCTCAGTTTGCGGTAGGAACATTCTCAGGAGATCTTCCACCACTGTCTGCAGTGCATCTACAGTTGTGTCAGGAGAGGAGAGATTGAAAGACGTAACAACAGATTCTATGTCCCTTATTAGTAGATTTATCTGTTGGGAATTGTTGAGCAACCACTGTGTAAGTGTGTGCATTGTATAGACACCTGGAGAATTGGCCACAAGTCCTGTCTGATTATTTGCTTGAAGCATCAACCAGTTCACTATGTCCAACTGCAATTTTATGGCCTGCAAAAGTTCACTGATGTTACAATGTGACGCTGTGGAAAGGTTGAACATGATGGACTCAGACTCAGCTTTCTGTAGAATCTCAGAGAGAAGATTTAGGGCAATGTCTGAGTCGCTCAGGTTGACACCTGGTAGTGTCCCCATATCCTGTAATATGTGCACAATATTTACCAGGGATGTGTTTATTGCTTGTAATGTGGGCATGTACTGAATGGCCAGAGCTGTTTCATTGTAGAGATCAGTGAGTTGTTGGTAGGCTGAGATGTTACCATCAATTTGACTTAACCATTGTCCTGCTACTGAAGAGATGACTGACAGTGTGTCATGAGTTGTCTGTCCCAATGGTAGTGTCTGTAAGAGCTGTGTGAGATGGAACATCACATCTAACTGGCACAATGATGGGTCTATGCCAGCATGGTTAGAACAATTAGAGGTGAAGACCAGGTTCTCTATCTGGAGAAGAAAGTGAGTAATGTTGGATGATGTTAGCACAGCTACAAGGTCCTGTAGAGAAGGAGGAACTGTGACATTCACATTATGTTCCATTGTTGAGTTCAACAGCCAGTTTGTCAATGTAAGAACTTCATCATAAACTCCAGTCTGATTTGTAGAAGAATTATATGGCTTCCCAATCGCATCTGAGAGCACCATAAATATTTCATTTATCAGTATTATCTGCGATTGGTCATAGGACCCAAACTGCGGGAGAGAGCTGTTATCCTGGGTTCTGTTCTGTATAACGGATTCCAGCTGTGTTGCGTATAACACAAAGTTCTGTATTCCTACAGTAAGGTCTGAACATGTCAGGGGTCTAACACTGCATGATTGTATGGAGTCAATAAGCAGCAGACTGGCATTTGCTGCTCTCTCAAACCTGTCCCGTTCTTCAGCTGGTATGTACCCTGAGATGAGGATGACGAGCCATGATGTGAGGTTTCTGACATCAGTACTTTCATTTATCAGGATATGGGACTGGATAGAGGGTAATAGCTGTATGATATTGTTACTCAGGTCACTAGACTTTGCAGCTGTCAGATTGCGGAGATGCTGCCATAATGTAAGAATAGCATTTACAGAACTTTGTGTCTCATTGGTCATGTCTAAATATAGTGGTAAGTATTTAGAAAAAATGGCAGAAAGATCTTGAATATTAATGGTCTTATTCATCTGGACAAAGTCCTGAAAGATCTGTAGCGCCCCCATAATCTGCTTCCTATATTGTGTATTTTCAGATTTGGTGAACACATGTATAAAGCTGGCTATCTCAGAGGGAAGACCTGTCTGATTTATGGCTGAAATGAGATGAAACACTATAGTAGGGTCACTAGAGATATCTGACAATGTTAAAGAGCTGAACTTCTTGACTAACATTTCAATCTGGCTGATCGTATTCTGTCCGGACACTTCCACCAGAATACGGGTTACATTCAGCACAGTCTGTAATGTCTCTTCCAGATGTGTGTCCTCAGTTTGCGGTAGGAACATTCTCAGGAGATCTTCCACCACTGTCTGCAGTGCATCTACAGTTGTGTCAGGAGAGGAGAGATTGAAAGACGTAACAACAGATTCTATGTCCCTTATTAGTAGATTTATCTGTTGGGAATTGTTGAGTAACCACTGTGTAAGTGTGTGCATTGTGTAGGCACCTGGAGAATTGGCTACAATTCCTGTCTGATTTTCTGCTTGAAGCATCAACCAGTTGACTAGGTCCAACTGCAAATGTATGGCCCGCAGAAGTTCACTGATGTCACAATGTGATGCTTCGGAAATGTTGAACATGATGGACTCTGACTCGGCTTTCTGTAGAATCTCAGAGAGAAGATTTAGGGCAATCTCTGAGTCGCTCAGGTTGACACCTGGTAGCACCCCCATATCCTGTAATATGTGCACAATATTTACCAGGGATGTGTTTATTGCTTGTAATGTGGGTATGTACTGAATGGCCAGAGCTGTTCCATTGTAGAGATCAGTGAGCTGTTGGTAGGCTGAGATGTTACCATCAATTTGACTTAACCATTGTCCTGCTACTGAAGAGATGACTGACAGTGTGTCATGAGTTGTCTGTCCCAATGGTAGTGTCTGTAGGAGATGTGTGAGATGGAACATCACATCTAATTGGCACAATGATGGGTCTATGCCAGCATGGTTAGAACAATTAGAGGTGGAGACCAGGTTCTCAATCTGGAGTAGAAAGTGAGTAATGTTGGCCGAAGTTAGCACAGCTACAAGGTCCAGTAGAGAAAGAGGAACTGTGATGTTCACATTATCTTCCATTGTTGAGTTCAACAGCCAGTTTGTCAATATAAGAACTTCTTCATAAACTCCAGTTTGATTTGTAGAAGAATTATATGGCTGCCCAATCGCATCTGAGAGTACCATAAATATTTCATTTATCAGCGTTATCTGTGATTGGTCATAAGAACCAAACTGCAGGAGAGAGCTGTTATCCCAAGTTCTGTTCTGAATAACGGATTCCAGCTGTACCACATATAACACAAAGTTCTGTATTCCTGCAGTAAGGTTTGTACATGTCAGAGGTCTAACACTACATAATTGTATGGAGTCAATAAGCAGCAGACTGGCATTCGCTGCTCTCTCAAACCTGTCCCGTTCTGTGTCTGGTATGTACCCTGAGATGAGGGTGACGAGCCAAGATGTAAGGTTACTGACATCAGTACTTTCATTTATCAGGATATGGGACTGGATAGAGGGTAATAGCTGTATGATATTGTTACTCAGGTCACTGGACTGTGCAGCTGTCAGATTGCGGAGATGCTGCCATAATGTAAGAATGGCATTTACAGAATTTTGTGTCTCATTGGTCATGTCTAAATATAGTGGTAAGTATTTAGAAAAAATGGCAGAAAGATCTTGAATATTAAAGGTCTTATTCATCTGGACAAAATCCTGAAACATCTGTAGTGCGCCCATAAACATCTTGCCATATTGCGTATTAGAAGAATTGGTGAACACCTGCATAAACTTGGCTATCTGAAGACCTGTCTGGTTTATGGCAGAAAGAAGATGGAACACTATACTAGGGTCACTAGAGATATCGGATAATGTTAAAGTGCTGAAATTCTTGATTAACATTTCAATCTGGCTGATCGTATTCTGTCCGGACACTTCCAGCAGAATCCGTGTGACGTTCAGCACAGTCTGTAATGTCTCTTCCAGATGTGTGTCCTCAGTTTGTGGTAGGAACATACTCAGGAGATCTCCCACCACTGTCTGCAGTGCGTCTACAGTTGTGTCAGGAGAGGAGGGATTGAAAGACGTAACAACGGATTCTGCTTTCCTTATTATAAGATTTATCTGTTGGTAATTACTAAGTAGCCACTGTGTAAGTGTGTGCATTGTGTAGGCACCTGGAGAATTGGCTACAATTCCTGTCTGATTATCTTCTTGAAGCATCAACCAGTTGACTATGTCCAATTGCAATTGTATGGCCTGCAGAAGTTCACTGATGTCACAATCTGATACTGTGGAAATGTTGAACATGATGGACTCTGACTCGGCTTTCTGTAGAATCTCAGAGAGAAGATTTAGGGCAATCTCTGAGTCACTCAGGTTGACACCTGGTAGTGCGCCCATATCCTGTAATATGTGCACAATATTTACCAAGGATGTGTTTATTGCTTGTAATGTGGGCATGTACTGAATGGCCAGAGCTGTTCCATTGTAGAGATCAGTGAGCTGTTGGTAGGCTGAGATGTTACCATCAATTTGACTTAACCATTGTCCTGCTACAGAAGAGATGACTGACAGTGTGTCATGAGTTGGCTGTCCCAATGGTAGTGTCTGTAGGAGCTGTGTGAGATGGAACATCACATCTAACTGGCACAATGATGGGTCTATGTCAGCCTGGTTAGAACAATTAGAGATGGAGACCAGGTTCTCTATCTGGAGAAGAAAGTGAGTAATGTTGGATGATGTTAGCACAGCTACAAGGTCCTGTAGAGAAGAAGGAACTGTGACGTTCACATTATCTTCCATTGTTGAGTTCAACAGCCAGTTTGTCAGTGTAAGAACTTCTTCATAAACTCCAGTCTGATTTGTAGAAGAAATATATGGCTGCCCAATCGCATCTGAGAGCACCATAAATATTTCATTTATCAGCGTTATCTGTGATTGGTCATAAGAACCAAACTGCGGGATAGAGCTGTTATCCCAGGTTCTGTTCTTTATAACGGTTTCCAGCTGTGTTGCGTATAACACAAAGTTCTGTATTCCTACAGTAAGGTCTGAACATGTCAGGGGTCTAACACTGCATGATTGTATGGAGTCAATAAGCAGCAGACTGGCATTTGCTGCTCTCTCAAACCTGTCCCGTTCTGTGTCTGGTATGTACCCTGAGATGAGGGTGACGAGCCAAGATGTGAGGTTACTGACATCAGTACTTTCATTTATCAGGATATGGGACTGGATAGAGGGTAATAGCTGTATGATATTGTTACTCAGGTCACTGGACTGTGTAGCTGTCAGATTGCGGAGATGCTGCCACAATGTAAGAATAGCATTTACAGAACTTTGTGTCTCATTGGTCATGTCTAAATAAACTGGTAAGTATTTAGAAAAAATGGCAGAAAGATCTTGAATATTAATGGTCTTATTCATCTGGACAAAGTCCTGAAACATCTGTAGAGCGCCCATAAACATCTTGCCATATTGCGTATTAGCAGAGTTGGTGAACACTTGTATAAAGTTGCTTATCTCCGAAATAATTGCCGACTGATTTATAGCAGAAAGAATGTTTAACAGAATAGATGGATCATTTGAGATGTTTGCCGGAACCTTCATGGCGGTAAAACTATTAATAAACGTTTCGAGCTGACTGAGCAAATTTGTTATATTCAATACTGATTGTAGGTCTTCCTCCAACACCATGGTTGTGTTCGGGTTTTGCGGCAGCAAAATTTGCAAGAGGTTGCTCAGCGCCAGCTCCAGTATATTTATAGTTGTGCCATTTCCCCCATAAGATGAGCTGAGAGATGTTTCTGAGATGATCAAGTCAGTGAGATTGAACACAAATTGGATGAGGCGCTGTAGTGTGTTGGAATTCTCAGAGATGTCAGATCCATTGTTTGATACCAGCTGACCAACTGCTGAGACGATCATATTCTCCAAACCACTGTCTTTTAAGGAATCCCAAACATCTATCAGGAATCTATGGATAAAAATAGTAATAGTGGGTCCTCTATAAGAATATGCAGTTATTTAATTAACCATAAACTTATATAAACTCCATATACATATTTGCCGTCTACGTATTAAAATGGGCACTATGATAGGTAAGACCTAGATAAATTTATCTAATATGTCAGTATTACGGATGTTAGAGACCCACCTGATGAGATCACCATGACGTGGAAGGTGTGCCCGCATTTTTGGCCAAAATTGTGCAAAGAACCTCACTTTTACTCCAGGTTAAATTGTACAATTTATTGTATTTATTTAGATTATCTAGATAACCTATATATTAATAGCAAAAGGACAACCTTTATGAGTTACATATTTCTATGAAGCCGTTGTCTGAGCATATACAAAATGAAAGGTCTTGATTTGCAGAAAAATATTGGCATTGTAAATGGCCATAATTGGTTGTTTCAGAGTTATGTGGCAAAACGTCTGCTGGCTAGTTATAATGCATCACCATTATACTCTGGAAAATGTGACAGTTGGTGAACTCTCCTTTTGCACCAGTCTGCTGGGTGACCTGAAACATGTGACCTGATGGGTGGTCTGGAACTGTGACAGTTATTTGCAGCCACCCACTAAGCAGGGATTTTTTGAATTTCTACTCCTAAGGGGATGAAAAGGGGTAATATATTCCACCCAGCAATGAGTGTGATATAGAAGATCAATACTGTTTAGCTAGACAGTCAATAGGTCGACACCATATGGTTGACATGTATTAGTATGTCAACAGGTACAAAAGGTCGACAGATGAAAGGTCAGCAATGGTTAAGGTCAACAGTCATTAAGCTGGACATGGTCAAATGGTTGACATGACAATTGTCGACACATGTTTTTTGTTTTTGGCCACATCTTGTATATTTCATGCTCTATGACCACCATCAGTAGAAACGTAGACTATCGCCACGATTTGGATAAGGTGGCTCGCTCTGCTACCGCTGCGCTCACCACACGTTACTATTCCCAATGGTAGTCCATGAGGATAGTAAATCAAGCTAATGTTGTGAAAACATGTGGGGAAAAACATGTGTTGACCATTTGTGTGTCGACCATTGTTATGTCAACCTTTTGTACATGTCGACCTAATAAATGGTGACAATATGGTGTCTAGCTAGACAGTGTAGATCTATCACATGGATACCTAATATTATAGTGTAATTCCTTCCATACTGTAATATATCTTATCTCTGTTTATCCAACAATCATACAGAGAAGAAATGTAGATATTGTCTGACTGCGTTGGACTGTAGCTGCCAATAGTCATTGTCATATCTCAGTCCACTAGATGGGTTGTTCATAAACACTGTATATCAGTTAGTCCAAACTAGCCGGTCTAATTCTGTATATTTCCTGCATAATATTTTATTAGGGTTCCATATGAAAAACAAATGCCATAATCCAACACAACACTTTTGTGCTCTTCAGACAAAGGCCCAAATGTATTAAGCCTTAAAAAGTGATTAAGTGAAGACGGATAAAGAGTGATAAATGACCAGCCAATCAGCTACTGTCATTTTTCAATCACAGCCTGTAACATGGCAGTTAGGAAGCTGATTGGTCATTTATCACTCTTTATCTGTCTTCACTTTATCACTTTTTAAAGTTTAATAAATTTGGACCAATGTCTCTCCAACTGTGCCCAGCAAGAAATAAATACCTGTACAGCATATGCAACTGTGTACCTTGGTTTTGCACTGGTACATATACAGTATATGGTTTGCCAAGCGCATTTCAGTATTCTCTTTAAAGTACCGTTCACGGAAAAGTTTCTGCAAGCTAAAAGTTTAGCACTACGTTACTCTTATCTTAAATGTAACTATTTTGTCATTCTTAATTTTTAAATAATGCTCAGTTTATTGTGATTTATGGCGTAAATTAATAAAGCTTATATTTAAACAAGACAAAGTAAGAGAAATGCACGTCTTTGCCAAAGTGCTGTTGCAAGATACAAAACGGGTCCCATCACAAGTATGCAATGACATGAGACCACCAACTCCAAGTTCTTATGCAGGGTGGAAATGACTATGTGACTTTCTACACATCAAGAAATGCCCTTTATTTAAATAATCTTCCTCACTGCTGCGCAAACTGAGATGGTTATTTTCAGTGATTTGTAAGGTGCCAAAGTACCAGACAGTGGGGAAGACATTGAGTACATAATACAGAGACATACAAGGAGGACAGTATAGATGCACAAAAGAAAACAAAATGTATTAAAGCCCCTGCACTCAAGACAGCTGGCACGGTTAAGGCTGCTTACAACAGAGAAGACCTTTGCTGGAGAAGACACACGCCAACTGGCCAAGATGATCAGTCTAGTTATCCAGTCTAAGCTGAAGTTCATGGGTTGGAGAAGGTATAATTGTGAGGGATGAAGCTGAAGTCCATAAACAGGCAAGCAAAACAAGGCAATTCGAAGACCCAGATGAGAATTGAAATTCCAACTTTGCTTGTGCAAAAATTGTTAGGAGTGAGGGTCTTATAAGGACTGCATACTTAGGGGTAGATGTATCAAGCCTTCTAAAGAGTGGAAAAGTTGCCATAGCAACCAGTTAGCATCAACCTATCATATTACAGAATGTAATTGATCAATGCTAGCTAGAAGCTGATTGGTTTATGTGGGCAACTTCTCCACTTGTCCACTTAAGTCTTTAGGAGGCTTTATACATCTCCCCCATAGTATTAGCTGAATTTATCTTAAGGAAAGTGCTGAAAAAGATTGTGCAGTTGTCGGTGCTGATGGAGCACTATTACCTATCATCTGTAGCTGGTATTGTGTCAGATTATTGCAAGTGCTTAAACCTACTAAGAAAAGAGCAGAGCTGAGACCTGAGAGCTGGTGTGACTCACTGTGCAGATTGGTATGCTTCTGTGGGTGGGCCAGTGCGCATCGTATAGATGGGAGTAGTCTAAGCTACCACAAAGAGATGGATTTTTAGAGAGCATTTAAAATTTTAATTGGATTCCATAGAACACGGGGAGCCAGTGTAGGATTTTACAGAGTGGTAAGATGGATGTTAAGCAGGTAGGAAGGAAGATATGTTCTATCTAACTTATAGAGGGAACCTATAGGTGCAACGAGTTGGCAGATAAATTCGACAGTAAGTTAATCTTACTGTCGAATCGTGTTTGCATCGTGTGTAAGAAAAAAAATCCTCTACACTTAGCAAGGGACATCCTAAATCTGCCCAACACATCCCATTGGCCAGTGAAAAACTTTGCTCAGCTGCAAATGCTGCCTCCTTGCTCAACAAACCCATGTGAAAATGTAGTTACATCCTTGCAACATAATCTTCATAGCACTACCAGGCATAAGCATTTCTCACTGCGGAAATCCCTCCAGTAAATGTAACATTTGATACTATAGTTCAAACAAGAATCATGACATATAGCAACATATGGAAGAACTAACCTGTCTTCAGAAGATGAGTTTTGTGTCCTGTTTATAAATGTTTCCACCACGTCCAATGCAAAAGACAACCAGACGGTTTCTGGAGAGCCATGCTGCGCCTTAAGCACATTTTGAATATCTTGTATCATTACCAAGATGAAATTCTGCACTTTGAGGAGTAGTACTTCCTTGGGAGAAGAAGATGACCAAGCAATATCCACTAAGAAATAAATCAACTTCTGAAAAGTCTGGTCACCCATCCAATCTGTGGAACTTGATACGTTACTGAACAGGTCATTTATGACTGGTACAATATTCATGAAGGAGACTATGTTATTTTGTGTTAAGGAAGGCTGTGCAACTAATTCTGCTCCAACGCCAAGGATGTATTCTGCGGCCGTGAAGTATTTTCTCATGCTGTCTGGTACCAGTGGCTCAATGTACAGAAGTAACCCTCTGGAAGATTGCAACATGCTAATCCAGTCATTCTGTGAATTGTTCCAGTGTAACAGGCCACAAATATCCATTGTTATATTTGAGAGAAGCGTATCATCTGACCATGGACTTGAAGGATCGGTATTCTGTACCATTTTATATATAGCGGTAAGTATTTTAAAGACGCCGTTACAATCCAATGTTGAGGAAGAGTCCACAAAAATTTGTAAAACCTGCGTCAGATTTACATTTCCCGTGGAATGAGTTTGGTTGAGGATACCGAGGAAGAAATCATATATCTGTACGACTTCCGGCCCAAGGGTAATATTTTGGGCAGCCATTGCTGTCTGAACAACTTTCAATAATTTATCTATTTTTGCAATGCTCAACTCCCCATTCATGATACTGTTGACAAGTTGCCAGATTGTTGTAAATTCCGATGTGTGGAGACCTTCTACTGCATTGATTTCTTTGAAGATAGCTGGTAAATTAATGAACCAGTTTTGCAGTTGGTTTGTGTCACCTGGCATCGTTTCATTGGCAACCAACAGCTGCTGGAGTATCTGTATTAAAGTATCCATTTCAGGAGATGAAAAGATGGCCGTGGCAAGTGACTCGGTCACATTGTGGGACTTGACTAACGCTATGAACCAGTCTTGCAGGCTTGGCATCATGTCCGTCAGTGAAAGCTGTATTAATCTATACAGAGCATTGATATCACCAGATGTGTTATTATTTTCGGTCTGATTTATTATATACATGATATACCACTGGATGATCTGCATTTGAGCTTTTACATCTTCTACCTGTGTCTTGCTGATGGCAATAGTATGGTTATATGTAATGAATTGGTTTTCTGGTTCCAGCAGCTTAAGACATGCCAATATTAGATCTTCCACATTGGAGAAAGAAGTATTATCCATCTTCATGTTTTCAATGGCCTGTGAAAGATTTGCTAATGTCATGAGTATTGTATGCAGAGTGGGATCATTTTGTAATGCAGCTTCTGTTAGCGCATACAGAGACACCATCTGTTGGTGCACATCAGCAGTTGTATTTATTTCACCCATCCAAAATCCAACCATGGAAGAGGCTGCCAGTATCTGCTTCATTGCCGGGTTTGGCAGTTGCAAACTTTGCAGGAAACCCAAGAGGTGGGAAGTGAGGTTTAAAGTACACAACAAAGACTGGTTTGTACATTGAGAAGCCGTGTGTATGTTTATTATATGGAGTAGAGCTTCCGTTATGTTGCTGGTTGTAATAACTTGTTGGATCACACTAATGGCCTGTGTGTAATTTTTAAGCATCTCCAAGTCCGACTGGGCCATCTTGGTGTTTACATCTTTAGAAATGTTCAGAATGAGATGACAAGCTGAGAGGACCTCTTGGTAGACATTGGTGAAATCTCCAGAGAAATTGCGAAAGTCCGTCTGAATATTCCAGAGCACGGAGAAAATATTATTTACCAGGGAAGTCTGTAATGGAGTCATATTTTCAAATTCCAGCACTATTTCATTGGTCATTCCTGTGCCATTCCCCATACTAGCAATGGTATGAAATGCTTCCTTAACCAACATATCAAAGCCAGTTACTGCAGATGTACTACCAAGGCAGGTCTCCCAGTCTGTAGTGCAGTTGTTCACTAGCTCTAGAAGTGACACTATGGCATCAGTAATATTTATGAATCTCTCTTGCTCTTCATAGGGTATGTTCTTTGACAAAAGATTAAGGAGCACGGAGACAAGCTTTCTGCTGTCATTGGTAACATTGTACAAGCTGGAAGGATCGACGAAAGCCAGCAACTCCAATGTAGTATTCCGGAGATCACTGGTTTGAAGCAAAGATAACTTACGA
Source organism: Pseudophryne corroboree (assembly GCF_028390025.1). Taxonomy (NCBI): domain Eukaryota; kingdom Metazoa; phylum Chordata; class Amphibia; order Anura; family Myobatrachidae; genus Pseudophryne; species Pseudophryne corroboree. Next base: position 52,482,692 of record NC_086450.1, read on the forward strand.
GCTGTGTTGAGAAGGATACTTAACTCGGAGAGGGATTGGTTCATTTGACTACCAGATATAAAGTAGAACAGCTGCTTTATGTAAAGTTCAAGTACATTCCCACTGTTTGTGTCGTTCAAATGAAGTAGGTCGTACAGATTTTCCAGGGTGCTTAACAAATAGGGGGCATTTACCGTACCGTTACTGGAGTCTAAGAATAACTGTAACATTTGCATAACCTGGTCTTTTTCGGCTTGCGTAAATAAAAGGCCAAATATTTTCATGAGGGTGGTGCTGTAGTTGAAAGAAAGTCCTTTATGCCCAGTGTTTTCTGATATCCAACTGTTCAACAGGTTTTCAAGGGCGGTCATGTCTTCACTGGATCCATTCTGAGGAAAAGGCTTACCCACTGAATCAATGGTCCAATTCTGAGATAGGATATCACTGAGCAGAGAAATGATCAATTCGGTGATATCGTTGTTTGCGCCAGCGTTTTGCAATAACTTTGTGATATTGATGTGCTGAACAATATTTTCTATGATGTTGAATATTAGGTTATTTTTGTAAGAAGGGGCCTGTGTTGCACTATCAGAGACTGTGTCATTGATGGCAGACATGACAATTTTGAGAAGGTTCTGCACCATTGCCTGTTTTTCTGAAGACAGGCTGAGGATTTGACTTTCTATGGTCTGGATGAAAACATTTTTGAGTCCACTGTTTTGGAAAACTGACAATATGCTTGCAAATATCCTGCAGGGGAAAAAAAAGTATTTATTATACTGTAAGCATAAATAGCAAAAACGATATACAGTATATAAATATATAAGATACAGTGTATCTATGGATAAATCATTATCCAAAAAGTTACTACAAGCAAAAAGACTAAGATTGAAAACATGAAAACAACCACTATTCCCCTGTGATAATCTGTCACACAAACCTAATCCTCAAGCACCTTTTCCTACAGTCGCTATAGGTATAATCAGGTTCACCATAAATCGTTCTGGGCCCCTACTATCAGGGGACAAAGGCATTTGTTGGTGTGGCAATGCCCTATTTGCATATCAGGCCTTCATGGAGATGCCATGCCATACCACCGCAATGCAACTCTAAAGCAGAGACACAGAGAGATATTGGGGCAGCTACAGACTACCTAGGCATGGGTCTGTCTAGGGGCCTGGGGGTGCACGAAAGTTGTGACCACACTCCTCACAATGCCATGAAAATGCCCCCTCCAGCAACCGCTTCCCCCAGTGCCTAGGCCCAACCAATACCCTGCTCTGGAGGGGGTATGGACACATAATATTGGAGAAGTGGGTTTAACTCCTTGGCTGTACTCAGCCCCCTTGTCTTGGTGCCCCTAAGTGTAATGAGGAAGAAGATAATAGTATGGGTAAACATAGGGGTAAATTTTGTATCTTAAGAGAAGTATAAATTCATAAAATGCATTTATAGAGGACCATAAGTGTGATACGATATACCATCTACCCGTATGTGCCTTGGGGTCTTTGTTGAACCAAAAATGCTGCTACTGTAAGTGTACGAGGGATGCGGTCAAAATACTGATGCCGGAATCCCGACCGCCACAATCCCGACATATTCTCCCTCCGTGGGTGTCCACGACACCCATAGAGGGAGAATATAATAGTGTGCCGAGCGTAGGGAGGAACCGTGCCCGCAAGGGGCTGTGTTCTGCTCGCCACCCCTGTCGGGATTGTGTGGTCGGGATTCCGGCGTCGGTATTTCGACAGCCGGGATTCCGTCCGGCGGCATTTAGTACTGATCCCATGTACGATTTTGTTTGTAAAAAGTTTAATAACTTTTTGTTGTGTCACAGGGCCTAATTCAGAGTTGTTCGCAGCAGCAAATTTGTTAGCAGATGGGCCAAACCATGTGCACTGCGGGGGGGGGGGGGAGATATAACATGTGCAGAGAGAGTTAGATTTGGGTGGGGTGTGTTTAAACAGAAATCTAAATTGCAGTGTAAAAATAAAGCAGCCAGTATTTACCCTGCACAGAAACAATATAACCCACCCAAATCTAACTCTCTCTGCACATGTTATATCTGCCCCATCTGCAGTGCACATGGTTTTGCCCAACTGCTAACAAATTTGCTGCTGCGATCAACTCTGAATTACCCCCACAATTCCTGCATAAATGACATCATCCACTGTTACATAATTCAGTCTTATCTACTTTGTGATAAAAAATACAGATATGTAAGTACTCCGTATTCTACAGTATGTGCGTCTAAACCTTTCAGTTTCACAATCTGCACTCCTGTACAGTACGTGTGGGATTAATTGACTGACACAGTTTAATGAAATGAAACGAAACATGGAATAAAGAATTTCCCATCTTTATAAAGACTGGTTTCCCTTCGTAGAAATCTATGTATTATTGCTTACGTAACTACTTAAATCGCTTGAGGGTAATACGTAACATAAATACATGTAAAATGTAATACAAATAGATCTGTCACTGAGTGATTTAGGGAGTGTTTACATAAGAATTCAAGGAGGTGTAATATTTTTATATTGTTGTGGTATACTAATTATAGCATGCAACTGCACTCAGTGACACAAGCAGATGGTGTATGGTTAGGTGGCAGGAGCCTCAAGCACGGGAGGTTCTTCTTGGTCCACCAATACCATTAGTTGTGCCACCGGTAGCTGAACAAGACCATCGCTGAGCTTTTGACAGGTATCAGTGTACAATTATGATGGTCTAGCTCATCCCTAGAGTATTTACCCATTACCCACACAGTACAAAAGTGCATTTAGTGGTATTGTATTTAACCACTAATGTCAGATAATAAATTACAAATATATTGTAATAATTATAATATTTTTATGTTTCCCAATCAAATTGTATAACTTTCTGTGATATAGAAAATAGTTTCCCAATCTAATTTACAGTTGAGCTGTTTCAAGACCTTCAGCCCATGGTCATAGTGAAGGGAATCTTAAAATAATAATAATAATAATAATAATAATAATAATATAGCACTCTATCTCCAAGGGGCTATAAAGTGTGCTTTAAAAAAAACAACAGCTATTAAATATGTAGGTCCACAAAGACAACTGACAAGCCCACTGCTAGAGAAGGTGTAGCCAAGCCCAAGGCTACTTTGTGACCACTCGGGAAAAGATTGATTATGAAGATTTTGCACCAAGGGTTTGGGGTGGGGGTGGGGGTGTGTGTGTGTGATTCCTCAGTGTCCATGTCTGGTCTTGAGCCTTGGAAGACACTCCAGACAAGTCCGGGTTCCCTCTGGGCTCCATAGACAAGCCTGGACCCGAGTAACCAGTACCTGTCCAACTCCCTGTCAGCACCCCTGCAAATGTGTACAAACTTATTTATTTCCTCCTGTTCATGTTCCTTAAGCACTCACTCATCTACTGTATGTTAGCATGCAAACTATAGTTTAAAACATACAAGAGCTTCCAGCCTCTTTGAGTATAGGTCTATAGTAGGAGTAGCCAACCCTGGTCCTCGAGAGCTACCAACAGTGAACGATTTCCAGGTCTCCTCACAGAATCACAAGTTAAGTAATTAGCTCCACCTGTGGATCTTTTAAAATGTGTCAGTGAGTAATGACTACACCTGTGCACCTGCTAGGTGAGCTGGAAAATGTGAACTATTGGTAGCTCTTGAGGACCAGGGTTGGTTACCCCTGGTCTATAGCATACATGAGATAAAGCATGCACAGACTAAAATACTATTACAAAAATGTGACGTATACAAAAATACTATCAAGATAAATAATTAAACTTGCTCAAGCAATTAAGAACAAAAATCCAACTTACTTTTGAGCCAGGCTGTCCATTACTAAGGTGCTGTTTCTCGTGTTGAAATAAATCTGGAAAATCTCAGACGTAACCATTAAGATCTCTCCAGAACCAGTGATATTGAGGCTTTTAAAAATACTGTTCACTGCTCCTATTGCATTCATAGTAATCTTCTCCACTGTGGCTATAGGACTGTTGTTTCCACTCATTGCCTCTTTGAGTATGGATTGCAGAGAATTTACCGACTCATGGAGGGTTTGGTATATAACCTGGTTAATTGGAGGCTCTTTTTCTTTTAGGATTCCAATTATGGGTGTCACAAAACTATCAAATATATCCACGCCGGTGAAGTTTGCAGACTGGACAAGGGATGCTATGATCTTCATAATAGTGTCTATCTTTGTTCCAGCCTCTGAAGTGATCATCATACTTGTAATAGCTTTGAGTTCCTCTAGCCAATCTAATTCAGTCTTGTTTCTGAGCATCAAGCTACATGTCCAAGAGCTGATATTGGAAGAGAATGTGTCATCGAAGGAAAGGTTCATCCTACTGTGGTACAAAGCAAGAAGGTTAAGAAGTGAATTTTCACAGCTTTCAACAGATGTTATATTCAGTTGGGTGCTTATATGGTCAATAAGTTTAGCCACAATCATGGAACAATTGGCATCAATAATATTAGCAAGGGGAAAATGTGGCATACTTGAATTCAGTCTCAGACTGGCACTAGTAAGATTCATAACCCTGTTTAGGATGTTTAGTAGATTTAAAATTTCCGTGGACTCTTCAACTGAGCCAAGCTGGGTCAGCAGGTTGCTTACAGGTTTCAGAATTTCAGATGCTACAAGCGATTTGTTGGTCTTTGTGCTCATATGGGCAATTTCAAATAACTGCAGCATGATATCATTCCATGAGTTCAATAAAGTGTCATTTAAAGCCATATCTACTTGAGTGGATACATACAACTTTACAATATTAGACACCTCAACCAAGTATTGTGAATATTGTGATAAATCTGTGGTATATAATGTCTGATTGGTTAACAGAGAAATCAGAGACTGAAAGTGAGTAGACTGACTTTCAAACATTTGATATATAATGTATCCAATCTGCCTATCAATTGCCGCACATGTAATGTTGTGTGCTGAAAGTTTGTCAGTAATTAGGGACATGGCTCCGTCCATTTCTGAAGCCCAAGTAGTGTTTTGGCCTATAAGAAGATTTATTCTAGAAACCAATTGAACAGTTGCCTCCAAATTTTTAACCAGGCATGCTAGTTCTTCTTTAGTGGCACTTTCTATGGCGCACGCAGACATATTTGCCTGCCAAGTGGAGTTAATGGCATATTCCAATATACTACTCAATGTCATGTTTCCATCTGTCATGGGTAGAGCCAAGCTTATCTGGCAACCCAAATCATTTAGTATCTGTTGCACCGTCTGTATGATATCTGTGGATGAGCAGTTCTGTTCCAGTGATGGAGTCATGGTCTCTGATAAGCACTGCATGCTTAAATGCAAGAGTTCCTTCAAATTGTTCTTCAACAAGGGGAACTCATTCAAGATATTTCCATTCCAACTCTCCAGTAACAAATTGTATATATCATACAGAACAGTCTTATTCATGCTACCTTCACCTTCTGAATTATAGAGAATATGCATGACTTGTTGGGATATGTTATATATTGTTTGTAAGTTATAACTGAAAACTGTCTCTGGGTGTAAGTCATTCACAAGCATCTCCACGGTCAGAAAGGTCTTCTCTGTGAGGGCTAAAATAGAAGATAGATTGGCCAGTGTTTCGCCATCATATTTTTGCAATAGCTGCAAAACAAATGTAACATCACTGTCACTGATTTTATTTATTGAGGGATTCCCATGAGTGCTGTTGACAAATTCCTGTTGAATAATCATTTTGATGATGGACACAGTGTGGTTGATAAACGTATCTATACTTTGATCTCCTCCTTGAATTGTATCATTAAGTAGGCTTTGTAGAGCAGGAATAATAGCAGATTTTTCCACCCATCTAATTACATACTGCGCTTCATCAGCAATGGACACAAGCGAAGGGTTGCTTTTGACACTAGAAAGAACATTGCCTATAATCAATTGAGCCATTGTCACAAATTGGTCTATATTACCAGTAGTTTGGAAAGCTTCTGTCTGATTTTTCACGTATAGAATATACCACTGAACAGTCTGAAGCTGGGTTTTCACATTCTCTAGTTCTTGGTCAGTCTGAGATAACAATGTAGTAGGGAATGTAAAATTAATTTTTGCAGCTTTAAGAGTCTCCAACAGGTCTCCAATTAATTTGTCAGTTGCTACCGATGACAAATTCACATTTACTCTTAATTGCTCTAAACTGTCCACAATAGCGAGGAGATTTGTGTGCATTTCCTGTAGAGTAGACCGACTCCGAAACGTGATGTTTGACATGTTGTACAGATAAGTAAGTTGTTTATAAATATCTGCCGTTCCATTAATCTCCCCTAGCCAGGTCTGAGCTATTGAAGAGACTGCAAGGATAATATCATCTGTAGGCTGTGGAAATGGCAGCATTTGAAGGAACTCTCCGAGGCTTGCAGTCAATTCCATAGTACACTGCAGGGGACTGACCAATGTGTTCATGTAGCATTTGGACAATCTGGTGATGTTAACCAGTTGAGAAGTCAATTTTATAAGATCTACAGATCCAAGTGCTTGAAGAACATTGCCAATATTCTGCTTTAGTTGCTCTACAAGAGGGAGGGTGGCCAAGAGGTTTGCCCCATTTTCTAATGTCATATTTAAAATAAAGTTCAGTTCTCCAAGTGTGTTCTTATAAATATCCTGAGAAATGTTGCATGAACTGTTATCGCGTGCTTGAGAACAGGAGATCATCAAGAACATTTTATTGAAAACGGCCTTCTCCACATCGCTGAGTGCCGCAAACTCTAATGTAATGCTACTATCAACTAATTGTTTGGTGTTTCCAGTATTCAGGGCAGTTATAAACTCCATGGCATTATTCAGCTGCTGCTGGAACATAAAGATGGAGTCCGTACAGTTAGACAATTCCATCTGACATGTGGACAGTGTGTCAAAAAGAGTCATTGAGACATTTTCTATTTTTTTAAAGAGATCTTGTTCCTTATTTGGAATTAAGCCGGAGATTAGCTTCAGAAGCTCCACTGATACATTATTGGGGTTAGAGCTCATTGTCTGTAAATGTGATGGAGTGAAAAAGGACAAAATAGCTGTAGCATTATTACTAAAAGCATCAGATTGGAAAAACGTTAGTTGCTTGGAGTCAAAATAGGAATTCAGAAAAGCCAGGTTGTCTTGCAAGGTCGTATCTGTGTTCAGAAAAGTCAATATCTGCTTTAAATAGAGGTCGGCAAGTAGTGAGCTATTTGTTGGGCTGGAGGCACTCATTAGCTCGATAAAAAGATTGAATGCATGAGTAAGGGTTGAGGTGATATTTGTAGTAGTGGGATTCAAGTTTAGAAGGGATTGGAGACTTGTTTGTAATTCTTTGAAAGCTGGTTGAGTGGAAATAAAAAGGATCTTAAGCAATATTGTGGAGTCATTGAAGGGAGCAGTCTCTGAGTTAATGGTGGAGTTAATTAGGACCTGGAGGTCTACCAAAGTCTGGCTTGACACATTAGAGGATGAAAGTAAGTCACTCAGATTAATCAAGTACTGAATATCTTTGACAATAGTTTGCGTTAAATTTCTTATAGTGCCAGTGCTGTTTAGTGGTTGCATATTCAGGAATTCTGGTGGAACAAGTAAATTAATCTGATCCAGTAATGTCCAAAGGCTCGTGTAAAATGTGTCATTGGAGTACTGTGTAATCAGAATGTCTGTGGTATTAAGTAGCAGATGGACAAGTTGTTTGAGAACCGTCTGCAGCTTCGGATCTGAAGGATAACTGCTGGTAATCTCCTGCTCCAGCTTCTGAAGTATCATTTGGTCAACTGTATTTTTCTTCAAGAGTGTCCATGTTCGTTGCATAACTCTGTAATAATTAGCACAAACAATGCAATATCATATTATTAATTATTATTATTATTATTATTATTATTATTATTACATTTAATGCTATACACCAGTAGTTCTCAAACTGTGTCCCTTGGCACCCTGGGGTGCCTCAAGACACTTGCAGGGGTGCCTCGGATTGTTGGTCAAGGACCAATTTAAAGTACTTATGGTCAATGTAAAAGGCACAACCAGTGCTTGTGGCTGCCAATCATAATATATGTGGACAAACAGAAGCAAGTCTTATCCCTCATTACACAATTGAACCTAAGAATGACATATAAACATGATTTACATGATTTAATATTTATTTCTACATTTCTCAATAAGAAACTTTTGGGCCGTGAAAAAAATTATGATACTCTAGGGTGCTGTGATTCAAAAAAGTTTGGGAACCACTGGTATACAAACAAGTTTTGGACAGTACACACGGCAATTGCTTACAAAATTAGTCCATTCATATGTGAGGGTATTAATGTTCTCAACTACATTTACATCTCTATTGCTTTGCATGTAAATATAAAGATCTCTGCTTGTACTGACTCAAGAGCAGGCTACATAAAGCGACCGTGCATAAAGCATTCAGTTCTCATGTCCACCCCTACTTTACGTAGAGTCTAACCTTGCAACTTGTTAATTGTCATAGCAAAGCAGACATTTACTGGGAACTGAAGTCTCTTAAACTATAAGGACATTTTTTTTGGATTTAGAGGGGAATTCGAAGAATAAATACATTTTCACCTTTACAGCATCCTGTGACTATAGTGGTCTCTATAATGTTTATTTGAAGAGATTTAGCTTTCAGTCATGTCCTATTCCACAATTTAGGGGGATTCAAATTTTTAATCAGTATTATTGGCACCAACTTTCAGGGTTATAAAGTGGGGATGCGGTCAATTTACCTACAATCAGAATCCAGACAGTCAAAATACCGACAGCCATTGACTGACGATCAAAATCTCGACTTAGTCAAGATACCAAAATACCGACAAGGTCATAATACTGACATTTACAATGTTGACAGGTCAAAAAGTCGACATGAGTTTTTCATGATTTATTAATTGAAAACGACTTGTTCATACTTTACCATCCCAGTGGACCTGGAGGGGGAATATAATAGTGTGCCAAGCGCAGCGACGTACTGTGCCCAAAGCATAGCGAGCCATGCGAGGGGACGTGGTACACTTATACGGTGTCCGTGTCGACCTATGTTGACATACACACCAAAAAAACAATTGAAAACTCTTGTCGGCTTTTTGACCTGTCAACATTTTAAATGTCTGTAATTTGAACGTCAGGATTTTGACCTTGTCGGGATTTTGACCGTCGGTCAATTGCTGTTGGGATTTTAACCGTTGGGATTTTGATTGTAGGTATTTCATACTGATCCTATAAAGTGTGCGGGTTATCCTGACGCTGATAGATTATTTAGGAATACAGGAGGATAGTACACACTGCGTCTTCTACATTCATGACTGTCTTTATAGAATTGTAGCCTTTCATCTCCCCTGGAAACCTCTCCAATATATAATTGTCAATAGAGAGAACTTGTTCATGGGTGCAAGGATCACACGTTTGCACATTCTTAGAATATTAGTATAGATATAGAAGCAAGAAATGAATTTTCTTGCTTTGGACTTCACCTAGTTTCTGTGATGGTGCCAGTTATTCCTGTAGGAGAGTTCACTATTTAGAATAATTCTATTTCATCCTTTGCCCTGCAATCTTTTAGTAGCTTTTCTCATAGTAAGCATGATAATCCATTTATATTATCCTTTTAAAGTAAGTGATATTTGTGACATCATTGGGGCGGGCTGTATGTCGCTGATTTGATTGAGTACACAATGAACCAAAATAGGACATAATGAAGGAAGAGAGGAAGCAGACACAATCCTCTTTATGGGCATGTTGGCCTAATTCAGATCTGATTGCAGCAGCAAATTTGCTAGCTAATAGGCAAAACCATGGGGGTAATTCAGAATTGAATGCAGCAGGAAATTTGTTAGCAGTTGGGCAAAACCATGTGCACTGCAGGGGATGAAACCGTGGTTTGATTTTCATGAAGAAACATGTTAAGGACATCTCACGCTGCTGTTTTTCCCTGAGATCTACACAAGCACAGCACCACAGTCCGGACTCCAGCACACAACAAACTGCCTGAATTTTACAGCTACGAATGGCGCCCTCCCTCCCCGGTGAACTGAATTGAACACCGCCGCTCCCACCAACCACAACGGATTCCGCATGCTGACAGCCAGCCTCACATTTGACTCTAAGGAATAAGTGGTGAGCACAAAATTGTTTGGCGGTCGGGGGAGGTAGTAGCATAGCGCCCATCGTTTATACAGCTGAACATTCACCATGTAGTGAACACCATTCACATTCCCTAAAACAAATTGGGACTTTATCATTTGCTTTGGAGCGAACCAGCCACACTGGTCTTTTGGATGTGGACATCTGTGCAATATACAATTGGGATACAGTATATGGCAGCGTGTAAATAATATCAGCAGTGAGAATAATTCTTTTATGAAAATATGCATTGCATTTTTTATGCTTTTATTTTATGTGATTGAATAAAATGTTTATATAGTAATGATCGGTATCTAGCGCTCTCTTGTGATATTGCATGTTTCACAATTACTTTGATGCAGATATAACATGTGCAGAGAGAGTTAGATTTGGGTGGGGTGTGTTCAAACTGAAATCTAAATTGCAGTGTAAAAATAAAGCAGCCAGTATTTACCCTGCACAGAAACAATATAACCCACCCAAATCTAACTCTCTCTGCAAATGTTATATCTGCTACACCTGCAGTGCACATGGGGGGTAATTCTGAGTTGATCGCAGCAGCAAGAAAGTTAGCAATTGGGCAAAACCATGTGTACTGCAGGTGTGGCAGATATAACATTTGCAGAGAGAGTTAGATTTGGGTGGGTTATTTTATTTCTGTGCAGGGTAAATACTGGCTGCTTTATTTTTACACTGCAAATTAGATTGCAGACAGTGGCGGATTTAGGGGGGGGGCACCAAGGCACGTGCCCCCCCTGTCATTTTTAGTGCAGACTGACATGCGGACGAGTGTCCGCATGTCAGTCTGCGGTCTCGTTTCGTCCCCTGCTGTTAGGAGGGACACGGAGGGCACAGTGCGCGCCTCTCCTGTGTCCCTCCTGTGTCTCCGGCGGCCGCTGGTCTCATAAAGGAAGTGCCGTTCGTGAGCACTTCCTTTATTACAGTGACCCGCGGCCGCCGGAGACCCAGGAGGGACACAGGGAGGCGTGCACTGTGCCCTCCGTGTCCCTCCTAACAGCAGGGGAGCGGGGGGAGCAGCGGCGGCGGCGGAGGAAGGGGGGGGACGGGGGACGCACTTGGGGGGAATATCTGGCACTGGGGGCATATTTGCAGGGAGGGGGGGGGGCGAATATCTGGCACTGGGGACATATATGGCACTGGGGGGAATATCTGGCACTGGGGGCATATCTGGCACTGGGGGGGGGATATCTGGCACTGGGGGCATATGTGGCACTGGGGGGGGGATATCTGGCACTGGGGGGAATAACTGGCAGGGAAGGGATATCTGGCACTGGGGCATTGTCTGGCACTGGGGGCATATGTGGCACTGGGGGGGGGAATATCTGGCACTGGGGCATATGTGGCAATGGGGGCATATATAGCACTGGGGGCATATGTGGCACTGTCGGGGAATATCTGGCACTGGGGGTATATGTGTACCTGGCACATGGGGGGGGCTATATTTGGCACTGGGGGCATGTGAGTACCTGGCACCGTGGGGGAATATCTGGCACTGGGGACATATGTGGCACTGGGAGCACAGCCCTAGCAACAAGGACTACCTCCTAGCAATGAGCATGACACCCAGTGCATGAAACCCCTGGCAACGAGCATGACACCCAGTGCATGAAACCCCTGGCAACGAGCATGACACCCAGTGCATGAAACCCCTGGCAACGAGCATGACACCCTGAGCATGAAAACCCCTGGCACCGTGCATGGAACCAAGAGCATGAAACCCCTGGCAACGAGCATGACACCCAGTGCATGAAACCCCTGACAACGAGCAGGTATTTGAAAAGTAATTAGAAGCCTTACTGTAGGACTTAATGTGTAATGGGCATTACGGTGTGTGGCATAATGTATCACGGACATTGCGGTGTGTGTCATAATGTGTCGCAGGCATTACGGTGTATGGTATACTCTATCGCTGGCATTGTGATATGTGGTATAATGTCTCAGGGTCATTGCAGTGTGTGGCATAATGTATCACGGACATTGCGGTGTGTGTCATAATGTGTCAGGCATTACGGTGTGTGGTATACTATATCACGGGCATTGTGGTATGTGGTATAATGTCTCAGGGTTATTACAGTGTGGCATAATATATAACGGGCATTGCGGTGTGTGGCATAGGGTATAACGGGCATTGCGGTATGTGTCACAGGCATTACGGTGTATGGTATACTATATCACGGGCATTGTGGTATAATGTCTCAAGGTCATTGCAGTGTGTGGCATAATGTGTCCCAGACATTGTATGTGCTATAATGTATCAGGGGCAGTGCAGTGTGTAGCATAATGTATAACGGGCATTGCGATTCCTGTCATAATGTGTCACAGGCATTACGGTGTGTGGCATAATGTGTCTGGGGCATTACAGTGTGTGCATATTGTGTCATGTGCATTATTGTGTGTGGAATAATGTCTAAGGGCCATTGCAGTATGTGGAATAATGTATACTGGGCATTACTATAAGGAGGAAAAATGACAAATAATGTAAGGGGCATGAATCAGGATTATTTTTCTTTTCTGTGGTGGCCAACGTCTGGGCGTGCAGGTTGCAAAACTGGGGTATAAGGTAGTCTTTTCCTGCAATACCACGCCCATTCCAACGAAGCCACGCCCATTCCAACGAAGCCACGTCCCTTATGGTGCCCCCCCTGTAATTTTTTTCTGGATCCGCCCCTGATTGCAGATTAAACACACCACACCCAAATCTAACTCTCTCTGCACATGTTAAATCTGCCTCCCCTGCAGTGCACATGGTTTTGCCCAACTGCTACCAAAATTCCTGCTGCGATCAACTTGGAATTACCCCCATGGTTTTGCCCAACTGCTAACAAATTTCCCTGCCTAAGCAATATCTCGTCGGCTTCCTCAGTCAATTGACTCAAATTGACTGAGGAAGCCACCGAGATATTGCTTAGGCGGGGAAACGCGTCTTGGAAAGTATCCTATAACCTATAGCTGCTAAACTGCACGGAAACCACCTGCCTTTAGACTGTGAACATCTTTACATCTCCAGATATGGCTCGTTGAAACTGTTTGAAGCACCAGAGCCAGGGGATAAAGAATTGTTTACAAACCCAGAGGGAGGTTATGGTAAAGTGTGCATACTAAAATTTTACTAACATGGCCATGTTACACAATAACTGTTTTGCATGAAAATCCTGCCAAAAAGACTGTTGCTGGCTTTGCATGATTATTAACACTCTAAATGCTTGGCAAACAAAATACGCTACACTATCGGCTATAACAGCATGGCTACTGAACATTTAACAATTTTTCTGTTTGGATATATACTCCTGGATATTAACATTGTATTGGATATAAGAAACTTTGTGGCAACAATTCTGCAAAATTACTAACACCTGGTACTGGTGTAGATGTGGACACAAAGGGGGTCATTCCGAGTTGATCGCTCGCTAGCTATTGTTTGCAGCGCTGCGAACAGATAGTCGCCGCCTATAGGGGAGTGTATTTTTGCTTTGCAAGTGTGCGATCGCATGTGCAGCCGAGCGGTACAAAAAAGTTTTGTGCAGTTTCTGAGTAGCTCAGAACTTACTCAGCCGCTGCGATCACTTCAGCCTGTCCGGGCCCGGAATTGACGTCAGACACCTGCCCTGCAAACGCTTGGACATGCCTGCGTTTTTCCAGACACTGCCTGAAAACGGTCAGTTGCCTCCCACGAATGCCCTCTTCCTGTCAATCTCCTTGCGATCGCCTGTGCGAATTGATTCTTTGTTAAATCCATCGCTCAGCAACGATCCGCTTTGCATCCGTACGATGCGCCTGCGCATTGCGGGGCATACGCAGTTCTGACCAGATCGCAGTGCAGCGAAAAATCCTAGCGTGCGATCAGGTCGGAATGACCCCCAAAGTATCTAGCTAATTATAGCTGCAGTGTCTATTTAACTATTAAGGAATATTTATGTGCTTATTTTTAATGTGAGTGTAATAATTGTTTTATGTGTAACATTGTGCTGCTGGGATATGAATATTCTTTTATTTCTGTGTAGAAACCAGCTATAAAGGTGTATATTGAGATACTATTTTTTAATGTCTTAAAGTAAACCAAAATATAAATATTAATACAATAAAAAAATATTTTTATAGTCTGCTAGCGCTGCCTATATTCTGTTGTGTGGTTCTAGATCTGAAGGGTGGAGTGATCCCTTTCATGGTGGAAAGCTGCAGGCAGACTATTCTATTAATATTTAAGTACCGAGCTTTTTTTTCGAATTGTCGCCGGGTGGTACTTGTTACCTTGCTGTTTCTTGCTAACAAATTTGCTGCTGTGATCAACTCTGAATTACCCCCCATGTGCACTGCAGTTGGGGCAGATGTAACATATGCAGAGAGAGATTTGGATGAGGTGTGTTCAAACTTAAATCTAAATTGCAGTGTAAAAATAAAGCAGCCAGTATTTACCCTGCACAGAAACAAAATAACCCACCCAAATCTAACTCTCTCTGCACATGTTACATCTGCCACACCTGCAGTGCACATGGGGGGTCATTCCGAGTTGTTCGCTCTGTAAATTTAATCGCATCGCAGCGATTTTCCGCTTAGTGCGCATGCGCAATGTTCGCACTGCGACTGCGCCAAGTAAATTTGCTATGAAGTTAGGTATTTTACTCACAGCTTTTTCTTCGTTCAGGCGATCGTAATGTGATTGACAGGAAGTGGGTGTTTCTGGGCGGAAACAGGCCGTTTTATGGGCGTGTGGGAAAAAACGCTACCGTTTCTGGGAAAAACGCGGGAGTGGCTGGAGAAACGGAGGAGTGGCTGGGCGAACGCTGGGTGTGTTTGTGACGTCAAACCAGGAACGACAAGCTCTGAACTGATCGCAGATGCCGAGTAAGTCTGGAGCTACTCAGAAACTGCACAGAGATGTCTTTTCGCAATATTGCGAATCTTTCGTTCGCAATTTTACTATGCTAAGATTCACTCCCAGTAGGCGTAGGCTTAGCGTGTGCAAAGCTGCTAAAAACGGCTTGCGAGCGAACAACTCGGAATGACCCCCATGGTTTTGTCCATTAGCTAACAAATTTGCTGCTGCGATCAACTCTGAATTAGGCCCTCAGTCTAGTGATTTGTTAGCATACCCCGCATGGGTCGCCGGCAGATGGCTGGTGCACTATATGCCAGCATAGGACCTTATTCAGTTAAGTATTGCAGATGCTGCTTTTTAGCAGTATCTGCAATCCTTGCAATCGAATGCTGGGCCCGCCCATCACAGGGCAAGGCCACCCAGCATGCGACCCGCCGCCCACCTTCTGCGATCACGCTCTAATTGCGATCGCAATGCAATTACAGCGTGGTTGCAGAAACTGTGGATGTCTCCTGCCGGAGCAGCCTGGCTGCGACGGCAGAAGTCCTGCCACCATTTTCTTGATCGGAGCGGCTGTGTGTGACGACACGCAGCTGCCCCTAAAACGCTGCCGACACAGCCCTGTTTCTCCAACGCCTCCCTGAAAACGCTCGGTCGCCGCACCGCAAACGTCTCTGCCTGTCGATTAGGCAGAGGAGTTCGCAGTTAATGCAATACAATCGCATTAACTGCTCACGCACATGCAGGACAGGAATTGCACATGCGCAGAGGGCACCTTTCGCAAAAACTGCGGAGGCCCTGGTCACAGGCCTGCAAACTAACAACTGATTCAGGTAGAGCTGTATCGATGTAAAATACAGGTAAGGTGTTTAAATAGCAGTCTTTGAAATGACATACAGTAACCTGACTGGTTGCTTTGCACAACGTCTCCACTTTATCTCTCTCCAAAGTTTAATACACCATCATAGTTGTACACATCTCAATTATTTCTCTGAGATGGCTGAATAGGTGTTACTGGGCGGCTGCCGCTCAATAACAGCTACGGTGTACGCAAGTAAGGCGGGTACACATTAGGCAATATATTGGGCAATAAGTAATTTTGAGGCAAACTGGAACGACATGTTACACACATCGCATAGTGGGGGTCATTCCGAGTTGTTCGCTCGTTATTTTTTTCTCGCAACGGAGCGATTAGTCGCTAATGCGCATGCGCAATGTCCGCAGTGCGACTGCACCAAGTAAATTTGCTATGCAGTTAGGTATTTTACTCACGGCATTACGAGGTTTTTTCTTCGTTCTGGTGATCGTAATGTGATTGACAGGAAGTGGGTGTTTCTGGGCGGAAACTGGCCGTTTTATGGGTGTGTGCGAAAAAACGCTACCGTTTCTGGGAAAAACGCGGGAGTGGCTAGAGAAACGGAGGAGTGTCTGGGCGAACGTGTTTGTGACGTCAAACCAGGAACGAAACTGACTGAACTGATCGCAGTGGCAGAGTAAGTCTCGAGCTACTCAGAAACTGCTAAGAAGTGTCTATTCACAATTCTGCTATTCTTTCGTTCGCAATTTTGATAAGCTAAGAGTCACTCCCAGTAGGCGGCGGCTTAGCGTGTGCAAAGCTGCTAAAAGCAGCATGCGAGCGAACAACTCGGAATGACCCCCCGTGTGTGTGCCCAACCGCGCATTCACGTGCGTCGTCAGCAGGGTCGTCCCATCTGATGTGCTGCACGCCAGATGGGCTTGTCCTGCTGACAGCTGCCTGTGGGTCAATGGATGGAAGGATATATTGCACGGTCGCATACCTCCCAACTGTCCCGATTTCAGCGGGGGGGGTTCAGTTGGGGGAGGCTTTAATCACCTGCTGCCCTGCTCTGCAAAGCAGCGAGTGATCTCTGAATAGATGCTGTGCGCACGCGCACAGCATCTATTCAGTGCGGGGAGTGAGCAGGGGGCTGCCCAGCTGCTCAGGGAGCGCTGGGCATCCCCCCAAAACCACGGAAAATGGGTCCTCGGCGCGTGGCCACGCCCACTCTGTCGTAGCCACGCACCTCCCACCCGAGGCCATGCCCCTTTTTTGGGATGTGCGCGGCGAGTGGCGAGACTCAGAAGGATTCAAAGTTGGGAGGTATGCGGTCGTACACCGGATTGTGCAGTGTGTACGGCCAACCGATATATCCTTCCATCGGGCCTTGGGTTGGCTGGAATACACATTGTTCTGTGGGTGTGTCATGGCCGTGTAGCCAAAGTTACTGCCTAACCTGAGTTGTGCTTATGCTATGTGGAGGCCATATTCCATAATATCTTCTGCACCCAATATAAGGTGGGTGTAAGCAAGGCCATAACTAGAAGTGTGTGGAGGGGCACAGCACATAGCGCTGCAAGGTAGGGGGTGCTGTTGGCAGCACTTGTCAATTACCTGTTTTAATTATGCAATTGCAGCTTCCCCCCTTTTTGAAGTCCAGCATCTCCTGACCACCCCTGTCTCCTTCCCCCACCACTACCATCGCTAATACCTATATAGCATTCATGAACTTAACTTGAGAACTCTTTGTTAAGGGTATTGTAACGGAAAAATAATGAGCTTGCAAGTTAACTGCATTAATGTGGTTTAAAATGTGGAAGGGGTATCAAAGCATGGGCTTACTCTTGGTTCAATGTTGTCATGCCCCTTCCACCACAAGGGCATGCGCCTTATGTCCCTATTTGACTCAATTCGACTCGGAACCCCTAAGTATTTCAGGAAAACTGAACCGCACATCTCTATAATTTTAATAAATTGTGATTAGTGACTAAATATTTGAATGATAAAGGATATTTAAAAATATGGAGTAATAGGTATATGTTGTAAAGCTTGTCTCCAAACGACCAGATTTTGATTGTCAAAGATAAGAGAGAAGGAGTAGTTAATGACTGAATAGATGTTTGAGTTAGAAATATGTATGTTGCATTATTATTATTATTATTATTATTATTATTATTACTACTATTATTATTATTCATTTTCAATATAAAGCAAGACGGGACAATCCCCGATGCCAGTTTATTTTTGAACAGAATAATATACTGAACATATATATTACAAGGATATTTGAATTTTGTAATTTTTAAGCAAGACCTGTGAAGTAATTAAAAAGAGAGAATTCTTGAAGCAAACAAGAGAGGTCAGAAACACACCACTATAAAGTTAATTTAGCAGATTAGATTTATATTTAATTATTTGGGAATTGTTTATTCCATAGGGCACAAATCTAGCCAGCCATTTATTTATACCAAGTGGAACTCAGACATGATTTGGAGGTATGCCGTATGATCTGCCCAGTTGGCATTGTGCTAAGCGTTAAGGCATATATCGCATGACTATACATATACATTTCTTAGATAGTGAGGATTAGTTAACAGTACAGACCCATATACCCAGTATCGGACAGGGACATAAAGGGCCCACCGGGGGAATGCAGTGGTAGGGGCCCGTGTATAGGGGTGTGGCCAGTCTCCAGAGGGGCGTGTTCAGTCACCACAGAGGCTTGGCTAACCATTAGAGAGTGCATGGTCTGGGGCCCTTGATAAATATCTATAGTAAATACTGCTAGTACTGCATGGTAATGCACCAGATTAGTAACAGCAATGCTTTATACTGAATACAACATACTGTAGTCCTCTGCAGTATAATGTAACATATATATATATATATATATATATATATAATGTATAATACAAGTGCAGAGTCTGGAACCTGATCCCTAAAGGAGGAGGTGCGGACCAAGGTGGTGGGGCCCACCGGGGGTTTTCCCCTGTACCCCTGTGGGCCCGTCCAACCCTGCATATACCCAACAGGAGGGCAGTCTCAGCCACACAGGAACATTGCAAACTACTGTGAAGTTTTTTGTTTTTTTAATTAGCTTATTGGGAACAATATGATGGGGTATTTTTCCCTCAAAGGGGGAAATGTATGAAAACTTTGGAGAGTGATAAAGTGTAGAGAGAGATAATGTACCAACCAACCAGCTCCTAACTGTCCGTTTTCAAGCCCAGCATGGCAGTTAGGAGCTGAGTGGCTGGTACTTTATCTCCATCCAAGGCTTAGTAAATAGACCCCATTGTCTCTCTCCACTTTATCTCTCTCCAAGGCTTAGTACATCTGCCCCACAGCCTGTAGCATGACAGTTAGGAGCTGATTGATTGATTGATTGATTGATTGATCCTTTAGGTGGGATACATTAAGGTGCATTTTGCAGTCAAATCTCTGAAAATGCAGTATTCGGAGATTTGGACGATTATCGCATAAGCACCAAGCTCTAGAATGCAATACATTCTGGAGCTTGGACCCGGTGGATAGCATTACCCAGTAGGAGCCTATGGGCTTCCTTTTTGCATTGCCCTCTGAGAGTGATCGGATGGCAACCAATCAGCATTGAAGTAACATTTATAATTAACATATTATACAATTGTACAGAGCAGCTGATTGGTTGCCATGGGCAACTTCTCCACAGGTTCACTTCTCCACTCTTTTCACTGCTTCATGAATAGACCCCTATCTCTCTCTACTTGGTCACATCCTTACATTCAAGCTCTGGTACATATCCCTTCCTAGAGATAACCATACAACACAAGCACTGCAGAGCTGTGAAATTCACACTTGGCCATTGTATTTGTTGAAAGCAAGTACAATTATTTCCTTGACTGCAGGGTTAAAATTCGATTTGCATGTTCTCTTAGTCAGACATGCCTTGTAAGGTGGTGTCGGACGCGCTGCCGTCAATATCACATAAATATGACCTTGTCATTTACCGTAACATCATGACAAACAATTGTTATCTCTTTGCTTTGTAACATGTACATATAGCCTTTGTGTTTGTATGAATGAAAGCCTGGAGAAACCTGTCTGTTCTCATTCTTCAGGCTAAACCCTCTAAACCTACCTGAAATTCCATCTTTGAAATAAAGTTCCTGCTCCCAGTGTTGTGACAAAATTCTAGTTCTGAGTCACAGCGCAATCCTTCCATTGCTTAATTACAGTGCTCAGGAAGTGACATGCCTTTCACCATAATCTGGGTTATTCCCAGCAACAGTCACATGACCACTGTGCAATATTTGCAGTTATATCAGGGAACATGACATATTGGCTGGGACCCACCGTCGCACTGACCAAGGTAAGCATATACACTTACCGATCGGCTGCACGATTTATCGCCCTGAATTTGCCTGCCTAGCTATGACTTCAGTCCCCAGAGCAAGTGTGCGCCGCTATATCTGCAGATAGACTAGCCATTGGCTGTGCTACACAACTGACGAGATATATCTGCGATATACAATATAGGCCAGGGTGTGTTTGATTGGCCGGATATCATATAACCAGAGTGTGTTGAAAATGTACTAAGCAGTGATAAAAGTGGAGAAGTGAGCCAGTGGAGAAGTTGCCCATGGCAACCAATCAGCTGCTCTGAATACTTTTATAATATGCAAATTATAAATGTTACGTCAATGCTGATTGATTGCCATGGGCAACTTCTCCACTGGCTCACTTCTCCACTTTTATCACTGCTTAGTACATCTCCCCCACGTGTTCTCTGTAAAAGAAGTGTGGCTACTTCTGCACTTGTCCTCTGTAAAAGGTTTGATACCCATCCGTTATTTATTAATAGTAAAGTGACCCAGCATACGTCAGGTCACCTCAGTCTTCAGCCCCCAACGCCTCCTCCTTCCGCACTGCCTGGCCCCGCCCTCTCTTTTCCATTGCTCCACCCCTCAATTCTGACTACTCATCCTCCAAGTCCACTCTGTCCCGGAATGGCTAAGATGACGCTATTTAGCGCAAATCGCGTCATCAGCCACCAGGACCGCCAGCTTCACTCTATGTGGGCAGCTAGGTGGCATGTTATGGCTGTCACTGGGAGACTTGCCCATTCTTCCAGGTGGCCGGGAGTGCCAGCCGATTATCAGGATCCTCTAGGCCGTTCTTGGAGAGTAGGTATGTATGATGCATGTTGGAGATGAGATGGTCCTTACACACTTAGGGGTCTATTTATTAACATTAGTTTACTAAAATAATGTGAAAAGGGAGTTTTCACACACTTTTCACATTATTTTATTATCACCTGAATGTATTAAAGGGCATTTGGAGCAGTTTTCATGAAAAACTGCTCCAAACCCTTTAATTCACTTTTTTTTTAGTAACTCACATCGCATTCCCCATACTTATAATGGGAAATGTGATGTGGCCGAATTTACTAAAAAAATAATGTGAAATAATACCGCAGTGTGCCCTGTGATAATTTCGTCAGCTCCGGCTGGCGAGATCGCAGGGCAGCACTGCGATAGGCAGGCATTTGCACAGCTTTCTCTTCCCCTGCCAGAGAAAGCTGAGCGGGACCCGGCAGAGTGATCAGCTCTGTGTGTCCGATGGACACACAAGCTGATCACAGTGTAAAAAGTAAAAAAAAAAAAAGTAAAACACCCCCCCAAAAAAACTATACTCCCCTGTCCAGGGAGTCGGTGAGCGCTGCCGGGCGCCAGGTCCCCCATGTGCTGCAATGTTACCCTGGTGCAGTAAAGTGACGCTGCAAAACGGCAGCGCACTTTACAGCACCGTGGGTCACCGCAGCACACAGGATTCGGCGCAAGGTAACCCGGCAGGAGCAGTGCGGACTGGCTCCCTGGACTGGTAAGTATATTGATCTGCTGGGGGGGGGTCCGCGGTGCGCAGGGGCAGTCACGACGGGGGGGGTCGACCGGGAGGAGGCGGTAGCGGCGATGTCAGCTGGGGCGGTGCATGCGCAGCAGGACATCGGGGGATTTTTTTCTAAAAGTACCTTGATGATGCTGAGAAGAGGCATCGCAGGAACAGAGCTTGACCGCAAGCTCTGTCCCTGCATGTGATAATTGATACATACCTGTGATGTAATCAATTATTGCAGTGCGAGTTTGGGCAATTTTATCACCTGTCATCCGCATCCTGGATGCGTATGGTGATAAATAGGCCCCTTAGTATATAGATGGTTCCCACTGACCAGAGAAGCACTATGGCAACTGTCTTCATAAATTACAATACTGGAATGCATTTAAAGTAACAGTGCAGAGATTTGAAGACCGGCATTTAATACAATGTGACAGTCCACCTGTTAAAAGTAATTTACTACATAATATATTATGAAATTATGTTCATTCTCTGCCTCACGAAAAAAACATTGCAGCTTTATGTCATAGAGACAGGTTATACAGTATGTGACACATAGGGGGATGACGAGCTCTCACCTTATAAGACCTGTTGGAGGGTCAGCAGTAACTTCTTGTAACAGTGACAATGACGTCTGTAGGAAAAGATCCCAGTTGACGGAACCGTTGCATGTGATATTCTGCCCATTAAATTCACCTAAACGGAGATCAAGAGGAAATCTATGGGAACTCATTTATCTAATTTGCAGTAATTTGCCTGATGTGTCATGCAGATTCTGGTTATATTATATGATAAAGTATAAGGCTTTTGTATAGTAGATAATAGTTATAAAAACACAAAGGAAATGAATGAGCCTTTGGTGTAAACTCTGAGAACATGGGGCACATAGAGGGCAGTGCTCTGATTGTCCTCAGGTCTCAAGTCTACTGTAAGGTAAAGCGGTTCCCGTGAATAGCTGGGTAGAGAGAGACCCCAGTACACTGCTTTGCCCAGGACCTACAATGCTGGTAAGACAGCCCTGCCACTTGGTATGTACTGTAGTAAGTGTATGAGAATGTAAAATGCTAAATATTTTCCGTGCAGGTGACTTACAAACATTCCTGGGAGTTTCGTTACTGAGAGATGTCACTAGCCAGTAGACTGTTTCAAATGACTTCCCCACATCAAGCGTGCACTGGCCGGACTGACATGACGCTAGCTGCAGAAAGAAAGTTTTATGGTTAGACTCAATTATAGCAGCAAATATATTTCACAACAAGACATGGTCGGAGTGGGTGGGGGTCTCATTTAGAGTTACCACTAAGGGACTAATTCAGTAAGGATTGCATTTGCAAAGCTGCTCGCAGCAGCTTTGCAAATGCAATCCTTAGCAATGCAAATGCAGGAGGAGGTGCAGGAAATGCAGGAGGAGGCGCAGGAAATGCAATAGGAAATGCAGGAGGAAGTGCAGGAAATGCAGGAGGAGGTGCAGGAAATGCAAGAGGAGGCGCAGGAAATGCAGAAGAAGGTGCAGGAAATACAGGAGGAGATAAATGCAAATGCAGGAGGAGGTGCAGGAAATGCAGGAGGAGGCGCAGGAAATGCAATAGGAAATGTAGGAGGAAGTGCAGGAAATGCAAGAGGAGGCGCAGGAAATGCAGAAGAAGGTGCAGGAAATACAGGAGGAGATGAATGAAATGCAGGAGGAGGTGCAGGAAATGGAGGAGGTGCAGGAAATGCAGGAGGAGGTGCAGGAAATGCAGGAGGAGGTGCGGGAAATGCAGAAGGAGGTGCAGGAAATGCAGGAGGAGGTGCAGGAAATGCAGGAGGAGATGAATGAAATGCAGGAGGAGGTGCATGAAATGGAGGAGGTGCAGGACATGCAGGAGGAGGTGCAGAAAATGCAGGAGGAGATGCAGGACATGCAGGAGGAGGTGCAGGAAATGCTGGAGGAGATGCAGGACATGCAGGAGGAGGTGCAGGAAATGCAGGAGGAGATGCAGGACATGCAGGAGGAGGTGCAGGAAATGCAGGAGGAGATGCAGGACATGCAGGAGGAGGTGCAGGAAATGCAGGAGAAGATGCAGGAAATGCAGGAGGAGGTGCAGGAAATGATCGCAGTTATGGATGAACATTGCGACCATCTGTAACTCAGACTAGCAGTCGCAGTGTGGCTTGCGAGGCCATTGAACCCATCGCAACGTACCATGGCTTGTCTAGGTGCAAAGTAACACCTGTTAGCTGGATTTGCTCCTGACTCACAATGATGCCCATTATCTGTAAAAATTATGCCAGGTGTAAAAACTAACATTTATTTGAATTTTGAAATCATTATATTGCATTCTTTAATATATATTTCCAGTCTCCATCAGCAAACATTCACCTGGCACGCCGTAATTAGGCTGCCATGTTTGTTCTGTCCATAAAACATTGAGATTTCTGAATGATGCAATATGCAGGGCATGATTGCAATGAGAAGCTAAGTGCCACCTCTACCCATTTATAGCGCATATAATACATGGCTTACTAGGTGACTTACTCCGTCATTACAAGTATGGTGGCAGCAATATAAATAATGTTTAGCGACAAATGTTTGATGAAATCACCAGAAATCTGATATTGGCAGAAGTCTGGCGCATGCACAGAAGACAGTCCTATAGTAACACAACCCATTGTGGATACCCCTGACACCATAATAAGCCCCACACAGGAAAGCCCCTGACACCATAATAAGCCCCACACAGGAAAGCCCCTTACACATTCTGGCACACAGTAATGCCCCTGACACCATAATATGCCCTACACAGTAATGCCCCTGACACCATAATATGCCCTACACAGTAATGCCCCTGAAACCATAATAAGCCCCACACAGGAATGCCCCTGACACCATAATAAGCCCCACACAGGAAAGCCCCTGACACCATAATAAGCCCCACACAGGAAAGCCCCTGACACCATAATATGCCCTACACAGTAATGCCCCTGACACCATAATAAGCCCCACACAGGAAAGCCCCTGACACCATAATATGCCCTACACAGTAATGCCCCTGACACCATAATAAGCCCCACACAGGAAAGCCCCTGACACCATAATATGCCCTACACAGTAATGCCCCTGACACCATAATATGCCCTACACAGTAATGCCCCTGACACCATAATATGCCCTACACAGTAATGCCCCTGACACCATAATATGCCCTACACAGTAATGCCCCTGACACCATAATATGCCCTACACAGTAATGCCCCTGACACCATAATGTGCCCTACACAGTAATGCCCCTGACACCATAATATGCCCTACACAGTAATGCCCCTGACACCATAATGTGCCCTACACAGTAATGCCCCTGACACCATAATATGCCCTACACAGTAATGCCCCTGACGCCATGATATGCCCTACACAGTAATGCCCCTGACACCATAATATGCCCTACACAGTAATGCCCCTGACGCCATGATATGCCCTACACAGTAATGCCCCTGACACCATAATATGCCCTACACAGTAATGCCCCTGACGCCATGATATGCCCTACACAGTAATGCCCCTTAGGGCACATTAGGGGACTCACACAGTAAGACTACTTACTTTTCAACTGACTGCTCGTTGTCGGGGTTTGGTGCCCGCAACTTCCCCAATTCTCCCAGCTCGTTGTCAGCACCCCTGAACCCCCCCCCCCCCCCAGGTCCAGCTCCAGGTAGCGCTGTGAGATCCTGCATCATGTCCCTGTTACTAGAGATCCTGTAGGACCTCAAGCATGTCTCCAATCAGGCAGCAGCCATTTTGTCAGGGACATTTTCAATTGTATTGCATGTGGATGGTTAGTCCTCAAGAAATACAGCTGCACACAGTGGCCAATTAACTAATACCCTTACTAATTGAATGATCGATGTCTGATGTGTGTTATATTAAATATAATTTAGAGCAGGGGCGTTTTAACAGAGGAGGGGGGCCATGTGCACCTCTGGGTGGGCCCCCTCCTCTGTACGTCGCAGTAGTCTCCGGCATTGTGCCAGAGTCTACTGTGCCTGCACAGGTCTCCGGAAACATAGTGCCCATCATGGTCTGGAGACCAAATTGGCTACTGCGCATGTGTGGCAGCCATTTTGGCGGCAATTTTCGCCGCGACTGTAGCGGCCGAAGCTGGACTCCGGAAAGGTAAGTATTAAAAATGGGTGCAGTGTGCGCGATGTGGGCCCCTTCTGGACCCAGGGGCCCGTATGCACCGCACACATTGCACCCATTATAGAAATGCCTATAATTTAGAGTAAGGCAGTTAAAAGTGTAGAGAAGTGAGCCAGTGGAGAAGTTGCCCATGGCAACCAATCAGCTGCTACGTATAATTTAATAGAATGCATTTTACAAATGTTACCTCAACACTGATTGGTTGCCATGGGCAACTTCTCCACTGGCTCTCTTCTCCACTCTTTTCACTGCTTCATGAATAGACCCCTTAGTATGCTATGTGACTGTCTGACTAATATAATAGTTACAAATTAAAAAGGTATTTGTGTGATAGTCATAATAATAATGATCTTTTGAACTGCAGGAAATAAATTCTACCCTGCACAAGTCTTGTCAAGCTTTTTACATTGAAATCCAACAGTATGTCAATGCATTTACATTGTGAGCTGACATGTATGCTGTAACATGCTTCTTATGAAGTAAAGTTTTTTGCTACCTAAACTACTTTGTGCGGGCAATCCAATTAATGCACTCTATTAGCATTCCTCTCTGAATCAGCCCATTTATCGTTAAGTCCTTCCTCTGTGATTGATGAATGTCATGCACGGTATTATAGCATACAATTATGTATTTTTAGGCTAGCACATACTTGCCTACCCTCCCGGAATGGCCGGGAGGCTCCCGAAAATCAGGTGACCCTCCCGCCCCCCCGGAAAGGTGGGCAAGCCTCCCGCTTTCCCCCTCGGCCGCCCGCAGCAGAGAACAAGCGGGCGGCCCGAGGGGGTCCAATGACGCGATTCGCACTGAATCGCGTCATCGTAGCTCCGCCCCCGCTATGCAGCGGCTCGTTTCTCGGCACAGCACAGCGGGGGGCGGAGTCACGATGACGCGACCCTGATGTAACGCCCCCGGACCGCCTATCCTGTGCCGGCCACGCCCCCCCCCCATACACCTACAACGCTGCCTCCTCCTGGAGGAGGAGGCAGCAAAGTAGGTAACTATGGGCTAGCAGGCCTCAGGCTGAGGCCATAATAAGGCCATGCAAACAGGCCAAAGCTCTACCAATAACTTGTAACTACTGTACTTTAAATAAAACCACTTCTATTTTTTAGAATCAGGGGCACATTTATTAAGCCTGGTGAAGTGATAAAGTGGAAGGTGATAACGCACCAACCAATCATGTTACAGGCTGGGTTTGAAAAATGACAGTTAGGAACTGACTGGCTGGTGCGTTATCACCTTCCATTTTATCACTTCACTAGCCTTAATAAATCTGCCCCTCAGTTGTTTAAATCAGACGTTCTTACCTGAAATAAAGAAATACAGGATTGAATCTCGCCGTTTGAACTTTGATCTGATAACATCTGCAGGATTTTCGTGACATTACTTATTGATGAGCTGTTCTGCACTGCATTAGACATGGAGATTGTGGCATGAAGTGAGACAATTAAAATCATTACTAAAACATAATAGTATGTTATTTTACACAACACAACGTCACTGTGTTGGTACATTGGTTTTAACCCACTTGAGTGGTTGCTGGGTAAAATACTTACACAGAGAACCCAAAATCATTTGCCAAACAAAAGCTTAGATTAAAACATGTCCTGAGCTGCCGGCTTGGCACACATACGGATGACGACGTGGAACTGGATATGGCTATTGTGGCCACGTGCACATTTATAATCATCAATGACACACTCCACCACCATTGTTATACACCAGTGTCCTATTTATAATGGGTACAGAGTGTGCAGTGCACTTGGGTCCCTAAGTCAGGGGGTGTCCATACCATACACCCTGCACCCATTCCTCCTACTTACCCTGCAACCACCCATGTCTGTATTCTGGTGATATCTTTGGGAAATATGGCGCCCGGATCACTCAATATGCAATCTTTACACCCTGACTGCATCTATATCTCAGGCCATATATTTGTCATCTGCTTTTTCAAGTTCTATCTGCGTCCGGGGTTTAAGGTTTTGCAGGAGTGTTTTGTGGTCTACATCAACTCGTATGAACCTGCACTTGCTTTCAGTCATCATGGTTTAACCTTCTTATACTTTGCCATTTGGCAGCATTCCAATAGGTAAGGATTTCCTTACCGGAAGTCCTATACTGTTTTACCTTGACTTGCAAACGTCAGCATGAACTTCATACAGGTTTGTAGGTATGGTATTTCTTGAGGAACTGCAGAGTATAGAGTGTATTCTCCTGCATTTATCATCCTAAAATGAATACATAAAATACAGGTTTTGATAATGGAAATAGATTAGAATTGCAACAATAGAAGCCAAACATGATGCTGAATTGGTATAAAATGGAGCATAGCTATAGTGGGTGCAGGGTGTGCCATTGCTATATGCCCTGAGGCTTAAGGTACTTGAATCCGCTGGACCCAGCTCACATCGGCATCAGTACCAAACAGTACTGTAATATGAACTGGAGCACTACTGTAATATGAACTTGGGGGCTACAGTGTGGCATAGAGAGAATATGGGAGTGCTACAGAGTGGCATAATGTGAACTGGCAGCTACAGTGTGGCATAATGTGAACTGGGATGCTACAGTGTGGCACAATGTGAACTGGCAGCTACAGTGTGGCATAACGTGAACTGGCAGCTACAGTGTGGCATAATGTGAACTGGGATGCTACAGTGTGGCATAATGTGAACTGGGATGCTACAGTGTGGCATAATGTGAACTGGCAGCTACAGTGTGGCATAATGTGAACTGGGATGCTACAGTGTGGCATAATGTGAACTGGGATGCTACGGTGTGGCATAATGTGAACTGGGATGCTACGGTGTGGCATAATGTGAATTGGGGCTACTACAGTGTGGCATAATGTGAACAGGGGGGGCTATAGTGTGGCATAATGTGAACTGGGGTGCTACAGTGTGGCATAATGTGAACTGGCAGCTACAGTGTGGCATAATGTGAACTGGCAGCTACAGTGTGGCATAATGTGAACTGGGATGCTACGGTGTGGCATAATGTGAATTGGGGCTGCTACAGTGTGGCATAATGTGAACTGGGGTGGCTATAGTGTGGCATAATGTGAACTGGGGGCGCTATAGTGTGGCATAATGTGAACTGGGGGCTACAGTGTTTCATAATGTGAACTGGGGTGCTACAGTGTGGCATAATGTGAACTGGGGCTGCTACGGAGTAGCATAATGTGAACTGGGGGCTATAGTGTGGCATAATGTGAACTGGGGGGCTATAGTGTAGCATAATGTAAACTTGGCTGCTACAGTGTGGCATAATGTGAACTGGGGGGATACAGTGTGGCTTATTGTGGACTGGGGGTGCTACAGTGTTGCATAATGTGAACTGGGGGTACTAAAATGTGGCATAATGTGAACTAGGGTGCTAAATTGTGGCATAATGTAAACTGAGGTACTAAATTGTGGCATAATGTGAACTGGGGTGCTACGGAGTAGCATAATGTGAACTGGGGGCT
Source organism: Pseudophryne corroboree (assembly GCF_028390025.1). Lineage (NCBI taxonomy): Eukaryota > Metazoa > Chordata > Amphibia > Anura > Myobatrachidae > Pseudophryne > Pseudophryne corroboree. Next base: position 52,511,929 of record NC_086450.1, read on the forward strand.
ATAGTGTGGCATAATGTGAACTGGGGGTGATACAGTGAGGCATAATGTGGACTGTGGGTGCTGCAGTGTGGCATAATGGGACTGGGGGTGCTGCAATGTAAGATAGGGAGAATTGAGGGTGCTACAGTGTGTCATAGTGGAAACTGGGGGTGCTACAGTGTATGTGAACTGGGGGTGCCACAGTGTGGCATAGTGGAAACTGGGGGTGCTACAGTGTATGTGAACTGGGGGTGCCACAGTGTGGCATAGTGGAAACTGGGGGTGCTACAGTGTATGTGAACTGGGGGTGCCACAGTGCGGCATAGTGGAAACTGGGGGTGCTACAGTGTATGTGAACTGGGGGTGCTACAGTGTATGTGAACTGGGGGTGCTACAGTGTGGCATAGTGGGAACTGGAGATTCTGTGAACTGGGGTGCTACAGTATGGTATAGTAGAAACTGGGGGTGCTGTGTGGCATAATATGAGCAACTGTTAAGGTGGGTACACACTTAGCGATAAATGAAACAATATCGCTCATTTTGACCCTTCCTGAGCGACATTGTTTAATTTATCACTAAGTGTGCATGCTGCCGACGAGCGATGCGCAGCTCCACGGGTCATTAACGACCCTCGCAGTCGGCCGTGCATGCAGCTTAATTTGGACTGTCATCCAAAAGCTGTATGCGCGGCCTGGCCGCGGCTTGACGCCACTGAGCGATATGGTTGTCATATCGCTCAGTTTGTACACACTCCCGCCGACCGCCTCGGCAGGGAAGGGAACACGGTAGGCGATGTTGATCGTAGAGCTCATTGCCTAGTGTGTACACACCTTTACAGATGTTTCTCACTAGAAGCATTGGGGGCCCCTGCAACATGTTGCTACTTGGCCCAAAAGGTTAGGGTTATGCCCCATTCTCAAGTTAAGAGGTCATTACAGGGAGAATTTATCTATTTATTAAATGTTTTAGCGAGACTGATAATGTTTTATAACTTTATAGAAAGCTGCAATTTCAGCTGCTGGTGTTATTCATCCTGAACACAGGGATAATAAAACATAATTGAAGAACTTTAATTAATGGTCACAAATCTGTGTCTACAACTTGAAGCACCTTTACATAGTTAGCATATTGCCATGGATACTAATAATTAAAATAGATTTATTTTAATTTTAATATATAACACAGCAGATGGAGCAGGGGGAAACCATCTGATGTCTGTAGAGGTTCAGTATGGAGAATTAATCTATACCAAATATACCAAGGTAACACATTAAAAACATTAGAGAATAAGAATTACGTTTTGGTTCTGCACATAGTACATGTGGGGCTGTGGAGAAAGAATTCTGCGTCAGTAACATTTTACTACATGATGCCTGTGATACTGCGCTCATATTAACATGGGGGGTAATACAGACCGGATCGCTCACTAGCGTTTTTTGCAGCGCTGCGACCAGGTTAAAACTGCACATGCATATGCACCGCAATGCGCAGGCGCATCGCACAGGTACAAAGCGGATTGTTGCTGTGCGATGGGATTTACGAAGAATCCATTCGCACAGCTGATCTCAAGGAGATTGACAGGAAGAAGGCGTTTGTGGGAGGCAACTGACCGTTTTCTGGGAGTGGTTGGAAAAAAGCAGGCGTGTCCAAGCGTTTGCAGGGCGGGTGTCTGGCGTCAATTCCGGCCCCGGACATTCCGAAGTGATCGCAACGGCTGAGTAAGTCCTGGGCAACTCAGAAACTGCACAAAGGTTTTTTGTACCGCTCAGCTGCACATGCGATCGCACACTTGCAAAGCGAAAATGCACTCCCCTATGGGCGGCGACTAGTGATGTACACCGGACATTTTTCGGGTTTTGTGTTTTGGTTTTGGATTCGGTTCCGCGGCCGTGTTTTGGATTCGGACGCGTTTTGGCAAAACCTCCCTGAAAATTTTTTGTCGGATTCGGGTGTGTTTTGGATTCGGGTGTTTTTTTTACAAAAAACCCTCAAAAACAGCTTAAATCATAGAATTTGGGGGTAATTTTGATCCCATAGTATTATTAACCTCAATAACCATAATTTCCACTCATTTCCAGTCTATTCTGAACACCTCACACCTCACAATATTATTTTTAGTCCTAAAATTTGCACCAAGGTCGCTGTGTGACTAAGCTAAGCGACCCAAGTGGCCGACACAAACACCTGGCCCATCTAGGAGTGGCACTGCAGTGTCAGACAGGATGGCAGATTTAAAAAATAGTCCCCAAACAGCACATGATGCAAAGAAAAAAAGAGGTGCACCAAGGTCGCTGGATGGCTAAGCTAAGCGACCCAAGTGGCCGACACAAACACCTGGCCCATCTAGGAGTGGCACTGCAGTGTCAGACAGGATGGCACTTCCAAAAAATAGTCCCCAAACAGCACATGATGCAAAGAAAAATGAAAGAAAAAAGAGGTGCAAGATGGAATTGTCCTTGGGCCCTCCCACCCACCCTTATGTTGTATAAACAGGACATGCACACTTTAACAAACCCATCATTTCAGCCACAGGGTCTGCCACACAACTGTGACTGAAATGACTGGTTGGTTTGGGCCCCCACCAAAAAAGAAGCAATCAATCTCTCCTTGCACAAACTGGCTCTACAGAGGCAAGATGTCCACCTCCTCCTCATCCTCCGATTCCTCACCCCTCCTCACAGATTATTAATTCGTCCCAACTGGAATTCACCATCTCAGGTCCCTGTGTACTTTCTGGAGGCAATTGCTGGTGAATGTCTCCACGGAGGAATTGATTATAATTCATTTTGATGAACATCATCTTCTCCACATTTTCTGGAAGTAACCTCGTACGCCGATGGCACTTCAAAAAAATAGTCCCCAAACAGCACATGATGCAAAGAAAAATGAAAGAAAAAAGAGGTGCAAGATGGAATTGTCCTTGGGCCCTCCCACCCACCCTTATGTTGTATAAACAGGACATGCACACTTTAACAAACCCATCATTTCAGCCACAGGGTCTGCCACACAACTGTGACTGAAATGACTGGTTGGTTTGGGCCCCCACCAAAAAAGAAGCAATCAATCTCTCCTTGCACAAACTGGCTCTACAGAGGCAAGATGTCCACCTCCTCCTCATCCTCCGATTCCTCACCCCTCCTCACAGATTATTAATTCGTCCCCACCGGAATTCACAATCTCAGGTCCCTGTGTACTTTCTGGAGGCAATTGCTGGTGAATGTCTCCACGGAGGAATTGATTATAATTAATTTTGATGAACATCATCTTCTCCACATTTTCTGGAAGTAACCTCGTACGCCGATTGCTGACAAGGTGAGCGGCTGCACACCGGAGGGGGGGGGGCAACTTAGGTAAAATAAAGCCAGTTTTTGCAAGGGCCTCCAAATTGCCTCTTTTTCCTGCCAGTGTACGTACGGACTGTCTGACGTGCCTACTTGGATGCGGTCACTCATATAATCCTCCACCATTCTTTCAATGGTGACAGAATCATATGCAGTGACAGTAGACGACATGTCAGTAATCGTTGGCAGGTCCTTCAGTCCGGACCAGATGTCAGCACTCGCTCCAGACTGCCCTGCATCACTGCCAGCGGGTGGGCTCGGAATTCTTAGCCTTTTCCTCGCAGCCCCAGTTGCGGAAGAATGTGAAGGAGGAGCTGTTGACGGGTCACGTTCCGCTTGACTTGACAATTTTCTCACCAGCAGGTCTTTGAACCTCTGCAGACTTGTGTCTGCCGGAAAGAGAGATACAACGTAGGTTTTAAATCTAGGATCGTGCACGGTGGCCAAAATGTAGTGCTCTGATTTCAACAGATTGACCACCCGTGAATCCTGGTTAAGCGAATTAAGGGCTCCATCCACAAGTCCCACATGCCTAGCGGAATTGCTCTGTTTTAGCTCCTCCTTCAATCTCTCCAGCTTCTTCTGCAAAAGCCTGATGAGGGGAATGACCTGACTCAGGCTGGCAGTGTCTGAACTGACTTCACGTGTGGCAAGTTCAAATGCTTGCAGAACCTTGCACAACGTTGAAATCATTCTCCACTGCGCTTGAGTTAGGTGCATTCCCCCTCCTCTGCCTATATCGTAGGTAGCTGTATAGGCTTGAATGGCCTTTTGCTGCTCCTCCATCCTCTGAAGCATATAGAGGGTTGAATTCCACCTCGTTACCACCTCTTGCTTCAGATGATGGCAGGGCAGGTTCAGGAGTGTTTGCTGATGCTCCAGTCTTCGACACGCGGTGGCTGAATGCCGAAAGTTGCCCGCAATTCTTCGGCCCACCGACAGCATCTCTTGCACGCCCCTGTCATTTTTTAAATAATTCTGCAACACCAAATTCAATGTATGTGCAAAACATGGGACGTGCTGGAATTTGCCCACATGTAATGCACGCACAATATTGGTGGCGTTGTCCGATGTCACAAATCCCCAGGAGAGTCCAATTGGGGTAAGCCATTCTGCGATGATGTTCCTCAGTTTCCGTAAGAGGTTGTCAGCTGTGTGCCTCTTCTGGAAAGTGGTGATACAAAGCGTAGCCTGCCTAGGAACGAGTTGGCATTTGCAATATGCTGCTACTGATGCCGCCGCTGCTGTTCTTGCTGCGGGAGGCAATACATCTACCCAGTGGGCTGTCACAGTCTTATAGTCCTTAGTCTGCCCTGCTCCACTTGTCCACATGTCCGTGGTTAAGTGGACATTGGGTACAACTGCATTTTTTAGGACACTGGTGACTCTTTTTCTGAGGTCTGTGTACATTCTCGGTATCGCCTGCCTAGAGAAATGGAACCTAGATGGTATTTGGTACCGGGGACACAGTACCTCAAGCAATTCTCTAGTTTCCTGTGAATTAACGGTGGATACCGGAAACACGTTTGACACCACCCAGGCTGCCAAGGCCTGAGTTATCCGCTTTGCAGCAGGATGACTGCTGTGATATTTCATCTTTCTCGCAAAGGACTGTTGGACAGTCAATTGCTTACTGGAAGTAGTACAAGTGGTCTTCCGACTTCCCCTCTGGGATGACGATCGACTCCCAGCAGCAACAACAGCAGCGCCAGCAGCAGTAGGCGTTACACTCAAGGATGCATCGGAGGAATCCCAGGGAGGAGAGGACTCATCAGACTTGCCAGTGACATGGCCTGCAGGACTATTGGCTTTCCTGTGTAAGGAGGAAATTGACACTGAGGGAGTTAGTGGTGTGGTTTGCAGGAGCTTGGTTACAAGAGGAAGGGATTTAGTTGTCAGTGGACTGCTTCCGCTGTCACCTAAAGTTTTTGAACTTGTCAATGACTTCTCATGAAGGCGCTCCAGGTGACGTATAAGGGAGGATGTTCCGAGGTGGTTAACGTCCTTACCCCTACTTATTACAGCTTGACAAAGGCGACACACGGCTTGACACCTGTTGTCCGCATTTGTGTTAAAATAATTCCACACTGAAGAGGTGATTTTTTTTGTAATTTGACCAGGCATGTCAATGGCCATATTCGTCCCACGGACAACAGGTGTCTCCCCGGGTGCCTGACTTAAACAAACCACCTCACCATCAGAATCCTCCTTGTCAATTTCCTCCTATATATATATACTGTGCACAACTTAAATGCACCACAGGTATGGATGGATAGTATACTTGACGACACAGAGGTAGGTAGAGCAGTGGCCTACTGTACCGTACTGCTATATATTATATACTGGTGGTCAGCAAAATTATGCACTGTACTCCTACTATATACTACAATGCAGCACAGATATGGAGCGTTTTTCAGGCAGAGAACGTATAATACTGGTGGTCACTGGTCAGCAAAACTCTGCACTGTACTCCTCCTATATAATACTGCTGGTCCCCAGTCCCCACAATAAAGCACACTGAGCACAGATATTTGCAGCACACTGAGCACAGATATGGAGCGTTTTTCAGGCAGAGAACGTATAATACTGGTGGTCACTGGTCAGCAAAACTCTGCACTGTCCTCTTCCTATATAATACTGGTGGTCCCCAGTCCCCACAATAAAGCACACTGAGCACAGATATTTGCAGCACACTGAGCACAGATATGGAGCGTTTTTCAGGCAGAGAACGTAGATATTTGCAGTACACTGAGCACAGATATTTGCAGCACACTGAGCACAGATATTTGCAGCACACTGAGCACAGATATTTGCAGCACACTGAGCACAGATATTTGCAGCACACTCAACACAGAACTGAGAGAACGCCAGCCACGTCCTCTCACTATCATCTCCAATGCACGAGTGAAAAATGGCGGCGGCGACGCGCGGCTCCTTATATAGAATACGAATCTCGCGAGAATCCGACAGCGGGATGATGACGTTCGGGCGCGCTCGGGTTAACCGAGCAAGGCGGAAGGATCCGAGTCTGCTCGGACCCGTGCAAAAATGGGTGAAGTTCGGGGGGGTTTGGATTCCGAGGAACCGAACCCGCTCATCATTAGCGGCGACTATGCGAACGCAGGACTGCAAAAAACAGCGAGCGATCAGGTCTGAATTACCCTCATGGAGAAAAATCACTTATCCCCACTGTACACTTGCATAATATTTTTTGGGGGAAATCGATCAATAATTAATCAATCAATCAATCAATCAATCATCCCATAATCAATCAATCAATCAATCAATCAAATAGTGCACTTTCATGAGAGTTTATTTTCCCACAGGGTCTTGGGTTTGCAAAGTAAAGTAGCTCTATTAAACAGTAATAGCCAGTCAATAATTACAGTTATTACATTTTATGAAGCAGAACTGGAACAAAACTGACACTCGTTGCACCAATCTGTATATAATGACTCCACATACAGTAAATGAACACAATTATTAATATATTGAATCTCCTTGCGTTCTCTACAAAGTAGCGTCTCTGTAATTCACACTCCCCAATTCTATAATTAGTGTCTGAGTCCTCACCGTTGTGGGTTCTTGATCCATTCTGGTAGCGCCAGTAGGAAATTCCATAGAGCCGTCTTACTCTGCACCGTTTTCAGCTGTGTGGAAATGTTTACTAATGCTAAGAGGATCGTTGAGGAAGACGTGTTACCTGCCTTAAAGCAAAAGAAATAAAGATCAGATAGCCATTCCTTATGCTTTCCAATACAGACCTTGGACGATTCTATTATATTGTAGGGATAACACGGCTCATTTGCTAACATTGCATTAGTAAAATTTGCCGTAAACCATTGCAACCAATTAGACACTTGCTATCCAGTGACGGAACTTATGACTGGTGGGCCCAGGTGCAAAAATATAATAGGTTTTATTAAAGATAACAGGATACAGGTGTTAGAAGATAAACAGCAATCAATGTGATAAGTTAACAATCACTCCTGGACTATGGGGGCAATTCAGAGTTGATCGCAGCAGCACATTTGTTAGCAGTTGGGCAAAACCATGTGCACTGCATGTGTGGCAGATATAACATGTGCAGAGAGAATTAGATTTGGGTGGGTTATATTGTTTCTGTGCAGAGTAAATACTGGCTGCTTTATTTTTACACTGCAATTTATATTTCAGTTTGACCACACCCCACCCAAATCTACTCTCTCTGCACATGTTATATCTGCCCTCCCCCCCGCTGCAGTGCACATGGTTTTGCCCAACTGCTAACAAATTTGCTGCTGCGATCAACGCTTAATTACCACATATGTACTGTACAGCTGTACAGCACTGTGATGCTTCAATAACACAGCGAAAGGCTTGGGAATATGCAGTCCCCTTTAAAGAGCAAAGTACACAGCATGTACCCACCGTCTAATCAGACTTAAGTCTGGTGACTTAGACATGTGTTGTTATTGAGGCTGAAGACTCATGCGCAATAACACATCTTGTAGCGTTTAAATTACATTGATAATAACTGGGGATGGAAACTGGAATATATCAGCAAAGCCAAGTTTCTTTTGTTAGAATTTTACAAGGTACTTTATAGCATGTTTCTGATTATTTATATAAAACTTTTCTTAACTACAGTTTTTATCTAATGGACAATTCCATTTTTGAGAACTATTTTAGAGGTTAATCATGCAAAATAATCTATTTAACCAAATGTTCCCCTATCATAGACCCAATGATCTGTAAGTTAGACTCTTTAGCAGAGTCAATCTACAGTAGCACTTACTTTTCATGAAGTTTTCACCATCTGTGCATAGCGGCAGCTACTGAGCTCCTTGGACTATGGTGGAACTAGTATGTGGGGCAGCTGCTAAGGATCCCAGAGCTTGGGGCCCACCCTACCTTTAAAATTCCCCATGCGTTTTTTTTACCCTTGTGTGGCATATGGGCCCCCAAAAGTCTAGTGGCTCCCCTGGCTCTGGGTATGCCTAGCGCCTCACTGCTACAGTACACAACATCTATGGCGTCATCAGAGGTGGGCCAAGTAGAGGGAATAGTCTTTTGTATCATCAGTATGATGAGATCAGCATCAAATATGGAGAAGTGAATGTAGACATTGTTTATCCATTTACGTAGGGCAGCATGGAGGCACAGTGGTTAGAAATGCTGTAGGGGCAGTGACTGCTGTGAATGACTGCATATCTTCTGTACATCATGGCGTAATATGGTTGGTGCTATATAAATTATAATAATAATATACACTCTTTTAATGTGCTCTTAGTTTTTTTGTTTCCTGTATATGTCGCCGCCCTTCTGGTACCTGTGAAAATAGCGCCTGCACGATGAAAGTGTCCAATGTCTGGTTGGTATTGCATAGGTTCTGAAAGGCAGACGTCTGTGCAGACGGGATCAGGTTGATGGAATTGCACAAAGCCCCCTTCAGGTCTCCTGAATATATATCTTGCACTATTGCCTACAAGAAAAGATATGTTTTAGGTGTTATATAGGAACTGCTAAATATTCAGCAGCATATGAGACACTATTTTTTATTGATGACAAATACACGCATAACACAGTAATAGTAATACTGATTCTGATTCTGAATTAGGAGCAGATCTAAAAAGCAGCTTTGTATCTGGAACAAACCATGCTGCAATGCAAAGGGTAAAAACATGCTCATTTTTTGCATGCAGGGTAAATACTGGCTGCTTTTGCATGTAGCCCACCAATACTGGACAGCTTTATTTTTACACTGTCATTTTCAGTTCTATTTGGACACACTTCACCCACCTCTACATCTCTCTGCAGGTAACATCTGCCCCACCTGCAGTGCAGTATGGTTATACCAAGGTGCCAAATAACAGTACTTGCAGTACTTTTGCTTTGCTTCCAGCGCAGAATCAGGACCATAATATCTTATTATCTGAGACGCTCTTATTTCAAAAAAGCAACAAAACAAAAAAGAGAGTGATATGGGTAGTTTAACCAATCAGATTCTGTCTGTCATTTTCTAGGATGCAATAGAGAAATGATAGACAGAATCTGATTGGTTGCTATGGGCAACCTCACCACTGTTAATTTTTAGAAGCTTTAGTAAATATACCCCACACTTTTAATAATAGCAACTGGGGCAGATGTATTAAGCCTGGAGAAGTGATGAAGCAGTGATAAGTGCAAGGTGATAACGCACCAGCCAATCAACTCCAATATGTAAATTAACAGTTAGGAGCTGATTGGCTGGTGCGTTATCACCTTGCACTTAACACTGCTTTATCACTTCTCCAGGCTTAATACATCTGCCCCAGTGATTGTTACTCTGACACCGGTTCAATTGATAAAACAATCCAATCCAATCATAAATTGGATAAAACTAATCATGCTTCCAGTCTAACCACAATAACCCAACTCTCCTGTTTAGTATATTCAACAGTTCATCTTATACCGACATTCAACCCATCAACATTCAGCCGTCCCCTTCTAAGCAAATTACTGTATGTGCTGTGACAAATCTCTCCCATTTACGTACTTGTGTGCGGCGCGCCTATTTATCAATCTGCTGCAATATTGCTGATTATTTTCGCTGCTTATTGCAGGAACAGAAATATCAATTATTGAACCATTTTGCTTCCAAAGTATCTTTCAGCTGACCAGTGCTACTGGCTGGGGACATTAGGGGTCATTCCGAGTTGATCGCTCGCTAGCATTTTTTAGCAGCCGTGCAAACGCATAGTCGCCGCCCACGGTGGAGTGTATTTTTGCTTTGCAGGAGTGTGAACGCCTGTGCAGCAGAGCGCCTGCAAACACATTTTGTGCAAAACAAGACCAGCCCTGTAGTTACTTATCCTGTGCGATGATTGCTGCAACGAGTGACACGGTAATGATACCCGCCCAGCAAACGCCCGGCCACGCCTGCGTTTTTCCAAACACCCCCAGAAAACAGTCAGTTGAACTTGACACCCATAAATGCCCTCTTTCTGTCAATCTCCTTGCGTTCGGCTGTGCGATTGGAATCGTCGCTAGAACCAGTGCAAAACCACAATGGACTTTGTACCCGTACTACGCGCGTGCGCATTGCGGTGCATAAGCATGCGCGGATTAGCCATTTTTTTCACTGATCGCTACGCAGCGAGCAACGGCAGCTAGCGATCAACTCGGAATGACCCCAATTGGACCTTAGTGAAGTGCTGCAATGGGCCAGGCTCAAGGGATTTGCACAGATATGACTGTGCTGGCCGGTTTGAACATGCGCAGAATATCAACAATGAAAATAAAAATAGAATAGAATAAAATACAATAAAATTCAAATTAAACTGTAAAGAAAAATCTAAAAATCTAAAAACAATATACTTCAATGTTATTAATTATTGGGGAAAAAAAGGCTTTACTGAAATAATAAAAGATTTTAGGTTTTAGTTTCTGATTTTGGACCTGAATGTACAGCTAAAGGGGATCCGGTCTTTAGGTCGACAGCACTTAGGTCGACACTCTTTAGGGCGACCACTATTGGTCGACATGCATTATGTTGACATGGCCATTAGGCCGACATGGTCACTGGGTCGACATGGCAAATGTCGACACGTGAAAGGTCGACATGAGTTTTTCAAAATGTTTATCCATTTTTTTAAACTTTTTCATACTTTACAATCCACGTGGAGGGGACGCGGTGCACTAATTGGGGTTCCCAGTCACTTTATGAAGAAAACGACCCCAAAAACATGAAAAACCTCATGTCGACCTTTTTCCATGTCGACCTTTTCCATGTCGACCTAATGACTGTGTCAACCTATTTCAGGTGTCGGCCTATTCACTGTCGACCGATAGTGGTCAACCTAATGACTGTCGACCTAGTTACTGTCGACCCTATGATCCACACCCCAGCTAAAGGTGCACATGCAAATCCATGTGTAGAATGTACTGTATCCTGCAGTTATTCCCGCTGTGCAGGTGCCGGATCTGGTTATACGCAAATACATATTAGTTATATCAATATGGGAGCAATTGAGGCTGACCTGACATCTAGTCTGCATTGGCCCAAATGTGTATAAATGTGGCCAATATTTTGGCTTAATCTAAAATGGTACTGTCACCTCTCTGCAGTCTGTCCATAGCAGCCACAACACCTACCGCGGGATAGCTATACCATTGCTGTGTGCATTCCATGGAGGTATTTACCAAGTGTGGGGTTGTAAGACCCATGACTTCTGATACTGTTTATGCCTGATGTTTAAAAGGGCAATGCTTTTACATACTGTAGCTAGGTTGTTAGTAAAAGCATTGCCCTTTTAAATATCAGGCATGCACACTATCAGAAGCTCCACGTTTTAAAACCCGTAGCTTTGTAAATAAAGCCCTAGGTATCTATGCTTCAGCAAGGTCTACTGTATAAGCACACGCTCACACGCACACACACACACACACACACACACACACATACATTCATTCACACACACTTGATCATAGCCCAAGTCATTGCTTGACCTCAGTCTATTATTATACAGCACAAGGAAGTTATAAAAAAATAACAGAGAATGTGTTTCATTCTTGTGTCACGTTTAGACGTTTTAATCTTTTACTGGTAGTCCTTGCAAAACATGTTCCATTTAAAATATGTAATTGATAACATACAAGATCACATTTTAGTTATGTAGCATGTGAGGCAGATCCCCCCCCCCCTTCCTCCACGAAACCCCTGCCACATATCTCCACATCCTTAAATTAAACTAAAAGGACCATATAATTTTATGCTGTTTTTTTAGGATCTTTCCTAGTGGTGTATATATTGATCATAGTTCATTTTGTCATTAACAAGATGTTTCCATTAGTGTTAACTTTTACAAAGATTTTTAATTTAGTTTTAGTCTTAGTTGCTTACTTAAATTGTAGTTGGTTTAAATCCGATCTTAGTCTCTTTTTTGCTTTGTTTTAGTCAAGTTTTAGTCAGTGGTGTATATATTGATTATAGTTAATTTTGTCATTAACAAAATGTTTCCATTAGTGTTAACGTTGACAAAGATTTTTAATTTAGTTTTAATCTTAGTTGCTTACTTAAATTGTAGTTGGTTTAAATGCGATTTTAGTCTCTTTTTTTGCTTTGTTTTAGTCAAGATTTAGTCAGTGGATTTTCATTTTCATTTTAGTCTGATTGTTGTCAATGTTTTAGTCATAACTTTTACATTGTAAAGATACTGCAATGGATTTAGCTAAAGAATATTTCTCTCTAATTCCCTTAAGAAGTTTGCATAATATTAACTACAGTATGCGTTTTTAGTAATCTACCCTCAGTAGGTTGAGAATATGTTACACGCTGAGTCTGACTTACCACACTACTCCCATACAGGGGCATAGTCAGAACTTTGTGGGTCCCATAGCAACATACTGAAGGGGCCCCTGTTCCAATGCTTTTAAAGAGACACCTCTCCACAGCAGTTGTTAATTGTATGTCCCATAATAGTTCCCTAGTTGATTTTCTGAACCATAGTAGTAACTTAGTTAATGTTATGCCCCATAGTAGTGCCCTAGTTTATTTTATGAACTATAGTAGTGCCTCCAATCACATTATGTCACACTATAGGGCTACCAGTACAAAATACTATTACACAGTACCCCCAATTCACATTATGTCATAGTGTCCCCAGTTCATATTATGTCACATTACAGTGTTGCCCCAGTTCATATTATGCCACACTATAGTGCCTCCACTTGATATTGTGCCACATTACAATGCCCCAGTTCATACTATGTAACATTATAATACCCTCTAGTTAATTTTATACCACATTACAATGATTGGGACCAGGGGCACAACTAAATATATTGTAGACCCCATGGCTAAAGTTTTGAAAGGCCCCTATGTATCTACTAATAGTGAAAAATGTATATAACACATGTAACTGTGACAGGAAAGGTGGCCACTATCTGCTCTGGGCCCCATAGCAGCTGCACGTCCTGCACCTATGGTAGCTACACCCTTGTATATAACACATGTAACTGTGACAGGGAAGGTGGCCCCTCTCAGCTCTGGGCCCCATAGCAGCTGCACTCCCTGCACCTATGGTAGCTACACCATTGTATATAACACATGTAACTGTGACAGGGAATGTGGCCCCTCTCAGCTCCGGGCCCTACAGCAGGTACACTGCCTACATCTATGGTAGTTACGCCTTGCTCATATCATATACAAATTAATGCCTTAAGCTTGTTAGAACAAACAAGCACATTACACAATCATATTTCCTTCACAGCAGGTCATATTTCTTTTCTGCAAATATCTGGAACACATAATTGTTCTTTCAAAATTTAAAACCCTACTTCCACTGTTAGTTTTGACAAGGATTTTAAATTTAGTTTTAGTCTTATTTGCTCTTTTTTGCTTTGTTTTAGATAAGATTTAGTCAGTGGATCTCAGTTTTAATTTTAGTCTACTTTTAGTCCTGAAATAAACTGTAGTCAAGTCAAAAAAATTTGTAGACAAAATGAACACTGATGTCTATTTCATCAAGGCTGTAGGGCCTTCGAAAACCAAGCCCAGTCTAGTGTGACTGTCACTAAGGTTGTAATTAAATGTCTAGTGATGGATGTGTTTATCAAAGCTTTCTCTAAGAAGACAAACCTTGGGGCTCTAAGGAGCAATTGCTGGCAAGGATCTTCGGATACACTCCAATACCAGCACCCAAAACCTATACACTCCCCTTTTTTGTATATGTTCACGACTCCTCATGTATGAGGTAAAAGAAAGGAACAACTAATCATTGCTAATGGTTTCAATCAAGGATGATCGGGCACTCCTGGTGTCTAGATATTTAGAAGTCCCATGGAATTTCATCCTCTACACCAGACTTTTTCAACCAGTGTGCCGTGGCACACTAGTGTGCCGCAACTAGTTGCAAGGTGTGCCGCGGAGCCAGAGCAGCTTCCTGCACCTTCAGAGTGAACTGTTGGCCCGGGCTCTTCTTAGAGAATCAGTCATGCTCTAGCCATGACCTAAGCCTTGAAAATGATGTGATATCATAGGTCACAGCCACCGCGTCTCACCACCCAGCCAGCCCCCCCGCCTGCATGCACATCTTCCAGTTCCTGCCTGCATACACAGCTTTCCTTGCCCACCCACATCCATACCTGCCCGACCGCCCACTGCTCAGTATTCGCAGAACTCCACTATGAACAGCCCCCGCCACTGAGGGACATGGAGAAGGACAGCTGATAATATTTGTTATTTTATTGCTCCTGTGGGGAATAATAGGATTTCAATAGGATTTATGTGGGGAGAATAAGAATTTATGGATATATGGGGGGGGGGGGGGGGGGGGGGGGAATGTGAATAATTCATCTGGGGAGCAATAGGATTTATGTGGGGAGAAATGTGATTGTTTTTTCTGTGTAGGCCAATGTATGTGTGGATTTTTATTTTATTTTTTTACTGTGAGGGCCAATGTGTGTGTTTTGTTTTTTTCTGTGGGAAACTGATGGTGTGCCTTGGCAATTTTAAAATATTGTTTGGTGTGCCGTGAGTAAAAAAAAGGTTGAAAATCACTGCTCTACACTAAGCTAAAAGAAGCCTTTATGTGAACAGTTCTGTGTAGACATATGTAAGTGTCATTTATTGATGTGTGCTTGAAATGCCCGAATGACATCCTTTACATACCTAAAGTCTGTCTTTGAAAGAAACCTTTATGGGCACTATCGTTAGATACAAAGTGTTATGGTTGTGAGGACAGACCAAGGATATAGGAGGGTTTAATTCCTACACGTTAGGCTTAGGATCACCTGCCAAGCTGAAGGTTTTCATAATTGCAAGAACTTATTCAGGTGTTAACCTGATTGTAGCTTTAATTTCAAGTGGTTATTAAAAACTTATTATGCTAACAGAACTCTGGACTAGGGCATGAAGGGCCCACCGGGGGAGTGCAGTGGTAGGGACCCATGTTTAGGGGTGTGATCAGTCTCCAGATAAAATATATAATATGTATAGTAAATACTACTAGTGCATGCATGATAATGTACCAGATTAATAACAGCAATGTACTGTAAAAAATACACCATAGTCCTGTGCAGTATAAGGTAACATGTGCATAATGTATAATTCAAATGCACAGTCTGGAACCTGATCCCTAGAAGAGGAGGTGGGTCACCAGGCAGTGGGGCCCACCGTGAGTTTCCCATGTACTTTTGTGGGCCACTCCAACCCTGGGTCCACTATATATTGTTTGCATGCTTACCAAGCGTTGCCTTTTTCCTCTAGTTATTTTAAGAAATTACACTAATAATGGATAAGAACTTACCTTTCCCAGATTTAAGGCTTCTAAAGCAAGTGTCCAGTTTATTCCCACTGTGATGAAAAACATAAAAATTCAGGTTAACCTTCTATAGAAATAGAGCTTTCACTGCAAGCCGCAAAAGCACGGACTAGATTTGACACTTCAGGTCACCACCCAGTCACCGCCCAGGAAAACGCCCACCACTTTCCCACACTATTTCTGATTCCAGCTGAGCCGTACGCATCAGGGTAGGCAGGGAGGCAGAGCCTGAGATTTTATATAAAAACGATTAGAATAATACAAAGCAGATATTTAGAACATAAACATCTTCTTTGTTAACTCTGTTCCTTTTTATAGCTCACACTCAGCAGCTTTGTGGAGATCCCTGGAGCTGCATTGGAGATGAGAGATGTGGCAGAAACAGCTCTGCCATGGTTCTACAGTCAGACACTGCTTTGCAGAGCTTGGAGCGGGCCCACATCACGGGCAGCAAAGCTACACAGAAAGGGAGCCATTAGAGTCATGCCTCTGAGTGTGGGGGCGAGCCTTATGCACTGATGAACACTTGGATGTGTCATGTGACCAGGAAGTGCACTGTAGTCAGAGCTCAGTCAGCAGCAGCAAGAGAAGACACAGAGGTGTGGGCAGGAGACTCAATTGGCACTGCATCTTAGTGTAGTGCATTGAGAGTTACATTGAGTAGGGTGTGAGTTAGGATCCCAGCATTCAGACCCATCCCCATGTGTGCCTCCCCAGCCATTCACCTCACTGGTATGCATTAGCGTCTTTCTTCGTACACTCAAAGTAATGCATGCGCCGTAGGAGGTTTCTGAATTTTTCATGCATGTGCAAATGATCACTCAACTATGTGAGCATCAGAATTGCATGCAGTTTGCATGGGCCTCTGAATCAATGCCCTATGGGCAGATTTACTAAACCTTGGAGAGAGATATAGTGGATGGAGATAAACTACCAACCAACCAGCTCCTAACTGCCATTTTTCAAACACAGCCTGTAACATGGCAGTTAGGAGCATCTCCACCTTTAGCTTTCTAAACTTTACCACTCTTCAAGGCTTAGTACATCTTCCGCTAATAAGTGTATTCTTTTAAATACAGGATAAACCTACCGTACAGTTGTCTAACACAGAGATGACATTGACAAGCCTCTCACCACTATGAGCTCTCCTAAGGAGCATGAAACACATTTAGTTATTACACTGGGGGGTAGTAGGTACTGTAACCTACACAAGGTTTTCCAACTCACCATTAGAAGAGCTTGTTTGGAATGTTGCGCCTCCGCCACCAGAATCTACAGACCGCTTTTTTAACCTGTAAGTAATACAGAATGAGATATTTTTATTAAAGTAAAATCACAGTTGGGTTGCAAGATTCATTTAAGAAAGACAATCTTGCAAAGGTCCAATATGACTTCAAACATTCCCATGTTATTCCTGCTCACATCTTGATGTCGTCCCCATTGCTAAAAATGATAATAAATAGAACCCTAAAGAAGAAAAAAAATCACATTGTCCCCCACTGGAAAAAAGAAAAACACATTGTCCCCCACTGGAAAAAAATGAAAACACATTGTCTTTTACTGGATACAATAAAACCACATTGTCTACCAGAAGAAAAAAATAAAACACATTGTTCTTCACTGGAAAAAATAAAACCACATTGACCGTCACTGGAAAAAAATAAAACACATTACCCCCCACTGGAAAAAAAATAAAGGAACTTTGTCTGCAACTGGAATAAAATAAAATTACTTTGTCCGCCACTGGTAAAAAATAAAACCACATTGTCTGATACTGGAAACAAATAAAACCATTGTCTGCCACAAGAAAAAGAATAAAACCACATTGTCTGCCACTATAAAAAGAATAAAACCACATTGTCTGCCACTGGAAAAAAATAATATGCATTGTCCACCACTGGAAAAAAATAAAACACATTTTTCCCCCCACTGGGAAAAAAAAATAAAAGCACTTTGTTCACCACTGGACAAAAATAAAAGCACATTATCGAAGACTAGAAAAAATCTAAAAGCACTTTGTCCGCCACTGGAAAAAAATTAAATGCATTGTTCACCACGAGAAGAAAATAAACCACATCATTTCCCACAGGAAAAAAATAAAACTACATTGAACCCCACTGGAAAAAATAAAACACATTGTCCCTCAGTGAAAAAAATAACATGAATTGCTGCAGTCCTCCACAGAAGATTTACCTGACATGTTAGTCCACTGAAGATGTGAGACAGGAGCTCTGAGTCCCTCAGCTGCTTACAGCATCAGCAGTCCAGCAGCAGCATCAGGCCAGACTTCACTCCAGAAGAGCACTGTGCATGCCAGATGTTGTGTGGTGTCCTGATCTATGGTGTCAAGCGGCCACAGGTCATGGCACAGGCCGCATCTGGTAAGTTAGAACTGGTGGTGCGGCTGGTACTGCAGTTGCCACCTGCACCTTCAGTCTTGGATCGGTCGAGGATTCTTTGCCATAATTGTGCAATAAGGTCCGCTGGTACTATCCCAGACACTACACTATAGTAACACTGTGCATTGTGGCAGCATCAGTCTGCACTATCTCCATCATAGAGCTAACGCTATAATGGCACAGTCTCACTTACTTGCTATGATGCCACTATATTGAAGCTCATGTAGGTTCTTGAAACTCTCACCTGCTTCTTGATCCTGCTTTGTTTGTTACATTGGAGGTGCCTGTTACAGTGGGGGTGCTGGTTGCATTGGAGATGCTTGATACGTAGGATGTGTTCTTACATGAATAATCACCTTGGCAGAGGACATTCAGCAGGAACGGCATCATTCCTGTACTCTGAAGATTCCTGGGAGCTAAGTAACCTGCAAACAAAAATAAGTGCATGAACTCCCTCCAATGAACATCACATGGAAAGAGTTTTCATTACAGATATACCGTATATACTAACAAATACATAGGTTCAGTTGATTCAAGGCAGTATTGTCCTCTTGTGTGTTGTGTTTCATGTGTATAGGTCTCACAAAATATCTTTGTTAAATGAGAACAACAATAATTGCGGGGAAAACAGGGAGTTCAGAAAGTCCCTCCACAGCTATGGAAGGACAGGGAGGGACAACACTTAATGTAGATAAGTACATAACAAATTCTGTATGTTTTTTTCCATATAAATGAAGTGTTTAAAAACACATATTACTTAGCACACATTCCCTGCAGGTAGACTTGCTTAGCAAAAGTCACTGTGAAGGGACTTTTTGAACTCTCTGTAGCAAGATATAAACTGAAGGGTTTTTTTTTTTTTGGGGGGGGGGGGGGAGCAGCTATTTAACTGGCAATAATAGTTTGTGTTACTGGAATGACTCCTGCATCTCAAAATCAAGCAATGGTCACATTTACATGTTGATGAGAGTCAGTGCCGTAACTAGACATTTTAGCGCCGTGTGCAAGATAGGGCATCGGTGCCCCCCCTCTATGTAAAAAAGGGGCAGTGCGCACTGTAGGCGCGCGTAAAATATATAGGGGCATGGCTTCATGGGGCACGGGTGTGGCCACAAAATAATACCAATTTCATATTACATATTATAGTAGTCTCCATTATTCAAATTACACGGCACAGTAGCGCCACTACACCAGGTACAGCCCCTCTTACACCTTACAGCGGACAGATTCCCCTTTTTACACATTACGGCAGACAGCGTCCCCTTTTACACATTACGGCGGACAGATTCCCCTTTTTACACATTACGGCAGACGATGTCCCCTTTTTACACATTACAGCAGACAGCGCCCCCTTTTTTACACATTACGGCAGACAGCGTCCCCCTTTTTACACATTACTGCTGACAGATTCCCGTTTTACACATTACAGTGGACAGCATCCCCTTTTTACACATTACGGCAGACAGCGTCCGCTTTTTTACACATTACGGCAGACAGTTCCCCTTTTTACACATTACGGCAGACTGCATCCCTCTTTTTACACATTACGGCAGAAAGCGTCCCCCTTTTTACACGTTACGGCAGTCAGCGTCCCCTTTTTTGACACATTACAGCAGACAGAGTCCCCCTTTTACACATTAGGTAGACAGACCGATAGATAGATTTGTTTTTTAAAAACCGATGCCAACTTTCAAGCACAAGTGTATTATTACTATTTATTTATATTATTGGACAGCTGCAGCGCTGACTACCTTGTGGCGGGGGTGGGGGGGGGGTTCTAAGCACATATAAACATACATGTGAAGATGTATGTAATATATATGCTGGCTGTGTATCTGGGATTAGCAGTGGCACTGTCTGCCACAGCTTCCATGCAGATCCCGGGATTCTGCAATAAGCTTCACTCTCCTAAACCTGCCCCCAGATTCCTGTGAAACTAGCCAATGAGAGTCTGGGGGCCGGCCTAGGAGAGTGAAGCCTAATGCAGAGTCCAAGGTTCTGCATGGCAGCTGTGGTATACAACGTCACTGCCGATCCCGATACACTGCCAGCACATATATTACATACATCCTCACAGGAAGCAATCAATTTGCCGGCTGTTGGGATCCCGGCGGTCAGGGTACCGATGCCGGAATCCCGACAGCCGACAATGTCGGCAGCCGGAATCCCAGTCACCCATAGAGTAAGAATAGAACCTGTGGCGAGGGGACTCTTTGCGCTCGCCCCATTATGCTGCTGTCGGGATGTTGAAAGCTGGCATTATACTGTACCTTTTGATAAATAGTATGTATTCCATCCTCACATGTATATCTATATGTGGTTAGCAGCTCCCCGCATTAAGTTAGATGGTGCTGCTGCCCCGGGGATACAGCCGCCGCTGTATGGTACCCATTTACCAATAGGTTTCAGTTATTTAAAATGTATTAATTATGATAAATGGTAATCCAGCCAATCAGCTCATAACAGGAGCACTATGCACTGTGAATGTGATTACTAAGATGTAATAGTTACATAGTTACATAGTTGTTGAGGTTGACAAAAAAAGACAAATGTCCATCGAGTTCAACCTGTAGTAATAATAATAATTATTATTATTATTATTATTATTATTTTTTAATTTAACTAAATGCTGTATCCTTGGATATTTTTTTCCGCTAGGAATTTATCTAATCCATTTTTAAACTTATTGATTGAGTCCACCATTACTACCTTCTCTGGCAAAGAATTCCAAATCTTTACTGCTCTTACTGTGAAGAACCCTTTTCTCTGTTGTGTATGGAATTTTTTTCCCTTCTAACCTCAGGGGGTGTCCTCGTGTCCTATGTAGTGGGTTTTTTTTAATGAACAAATCATTTGATAAATCCTTGTATTGTCCCTTAATGCATTTATAAATATTAATGATGTCTCCTCTTTTCCAGTGTGAACACATCTAACCTATTAAGTCTTTCCTCATAGTCCAGTGCCTCTAACCCCTTAACCAGTTTAGTGGCTCGCCTCTGAACCTTTTCGAGTTCCAAGATATATTTTTTATGGTGAGGTGCCCAGAACTGTACACAGTATTCCAGGTGTGGCTTCACCAATTATTTATACAGTGGCAGGATTACACTCTCGTCCCTTGTCTCCATTCCCCGTTTAATGCATGCTACCACCTTATTTGCTTTTGTTGCTGCATTTTGACATTGCGCACTGCTACCAAGTTTATTGTCGATGAGTACTCCCAAATCTTTTTCATCTTCTGTTATCCCTACATAATGCTTGGCAGCATGATGGTTCATAGACGCTGTGACCACATTGCAACTCAGAGCAGTTTTAGGAAGCACCAGACAGACCATGGAAACAACTTGTGATTATATTATCTATAATATAGAGTTGTCTCATGACACTCCCATAACACGCCCATAAAACAGGCCACCTATGTGCATCTGCTTAGCTGTGGTGCAAGTAGAATTTTTTTCTTAGTGGTACTGATAAAAATGGACGTAGCAATGTGCCAAGAGGGGCATGGTCACACGAAACTAGGGGAGTGGCTACATTATATCACACACCGTAATGCCCCTTACACATTATGCCAAACACAGTAATGCCCATTACACATTATACCATACACCTCCCTGCAGAGCCGGATTAAGGGGGGGGGGGGGGTCCTGGGGATACGTACCCCCGGGCCCCCCTTTCCAAAAGGGCCCCCTGCCACACCAAAGATCGGATCTCACTTCCGATCCAATCTGTGGTGCTGTAGAGATGTGCCCTGTGTTCCAGGGCACATCAGAGCGGCAGGGTGCAGGGGATCTGCGTCCCCTGCAGAGTACAGCGGTGGCCGGCGCTGGGGCAGTGTGTCTGTCCCCAGCGCCTGTCAGTAAGCGGCGGGTGTCCGGTGCAGGGACCAGGTGTTTTCCTGCACCAGACTGGAAGTGGTGACGGGCAGCGGCGCTTCAAACTTGGTGCAGTTTTGACAGCCAATCTGAAGCGCTAGCGGCGGGAGTTCAAATCCGGCGCCGTCCGCGAGCCAATCACGGCTCGCGGGGCGCCGGCCAATCAGAAGATGGCGCGGTGAGCCAATCGGTGCTCGCTGCGTCATAGGCCCCGCCCCCGGCATCTGAAGTCAGACGCCGGGCAGGAGCCGAAGAAGACGACCGCGCGGAAGAGCGCAGAAGACACCGGGCGGGAGCTGAAGAGGGAGGCTGCGCTGAAGAGCAGTGAAGAGCCGGACGGAGGGAGAAGAGCTCCGGTGGCCGCTGAAGAGGCCGGAAGACGCCGTGCTCCTGATGGAAGATGACCCGGACCAGGTGAGGCTGATCTCACCCCCCCCCATCCTTTCCTCACTAGACCTTCAGGGATCGGGCACTAGGCTCGTAGGTACAGTCAGGCCCTCCCGGCCTGTGGGTATGTAGTCGGGCCCTCTCGGCCCGTGGCCATTTATAGTAGGGCCCTCCCGGGCCAAGGGTGCATGGTGGGCATTAGGCCCCGTTAATAGGTGTGCCCCCCACCCCTCCACCCCTCTCTTCAATAGGGACCCCACTGTCTAAAGTACCCCGGGCCCCCCATGGTCTTAATCCGGCTCTGCCTCCCTGTCACCGCCCAGGGGCGCCCAATACATTTCCCAATACATCTCACATGTGCCTCAGTCGCAAATGAGACTAGGGACCTGATTCGGATTTGAAAAAATCGAAAAGAAAAACTATTCCTATGTGGGGCACTCACTGAATTGATTCATTGACCGTGCAGTAATAACAAAGTATAGTTAATTACAAAGATCCAGAGTTCTGCCATTAAAACATAACCTTTATTGCTAAATTCCTAATAAAATCTCAATTAATCAAGCAAAGTATTTGTGACAATAGTGAAAAACAAATAAAGAAACTATTAAAACTGTGAATGTGATAAGTACGATAAAAGCACTTGTCTCTGATTACTGTGTGTTACATATGCAACCACTAAAGTCATAAAGTATTATTACATATGATATAATCAGTGACCAAGGTCTTATTATGATTATATCATATTTAATAATACTTTATTACTTTAGTAATTATAATCTATATATAAACGCAAAAGTCCTCACCCTGCCCCTGACTGACTGACTGACTGACTGACTGACCAGGGACGTGCAGTCAGGGGAGGCAGGGGAGGTAGTAATGATTACAGTAATACAAAGAAGATACTTATGACACATTCTGTGTCATAAGTATCCTCTTTACATTATTCTAATCATTTTAAGGCCACAAATGAGTTTGGGAGGCACTGATAGCAAGTACCTCCCACTGACAACAGTAACAGGGATTGAGCTGGTGGGCGGGGCCAAGCACTGGGCTGTAAATGCCCATTGAAAAAAGCTGTCAAAGCGGCACTTCTACATGTACCTCGTTAACAGGGACGGGCTTCTCCTGCCAGTGAGGCACATGTGATTGGACAGCGGATCCAGTGCTGGATCCGCTGTCCAATCACCCATAGGAGGCGGCGGAACAAGGCTCACCTTCCTTCATTCCCCCGACTCCTCTCCTGCTGGGGCCTGGGTGATCTGAGCCTTCCTGAAATGAGCAGCAGCGGATCATCAGCGGCGGCGGTAAGGCGGTGGCGCAGCATTGTGCAGCGGATCTTCAGCGGTGGCGACATTGTGCAGCGGATCATCAGTGGCGGTGGCATTGTGCAGCGGCGGCCGGCGCTCTCTTCCTCCTGTCAGGTAACAGCCTCGGCAGCGCCGGCGCCTGCTGCACTCTCCTGCCGGCTCTACACACAGGCTGCTGGGGATATACTGGAGAAGCCAGTGCCTCCCCATCCATTGAAGTCACCGCACGTCACTGTGACTGACTGACTCATCACTAATTCTCTTACTTCCCGATACGTTAGGAAGCTGAAATATAACACAGGTATTCTTCAGGTGGGAAATAGGAAAACTATGTAATTACAATTTTAATAAACCTCCCCTAACGGGATGAAAAGAGGGTTGACATAATGACATCATTACCTATGCGTGGCTTGCGTTGCATGAACGATAACACCCAAACGGACAATCGGATCAAAACCTGGATTACACCTACAGTGTGTAGAATTTAAAAAACTACAAAAACGGTCCTGTCACTTTTTACCGTATCTGCTATGGGTGCTCCTCGGGGAACGCCAAGAACCATAAATTAATATTTACTTACATTAAAACGTCAGAAATTTTCATCTGTATAGATTTGCCAATTATTAACACTCATTTATATTTACAACTGTGAAAATCAGAAACTCCCGTGCGAAGAATATGTAGAACAGCTAGTAAACTAATAAAGGTTATGTTTTAATGCCAGAAATCTGGATCCTTGTAATTAATGATACATTGCTACAGTATTACAGCACTAGTCAATTAATCAATAAAGCAAGTGCCCAACATAATGTAGGAATACTTTTATTATTTTTCATGCTAGGTTTATTCCTGTGTGCACCTCCCATATGATGCAATTTACCAAATTCTCTCCCACCACCCTACTGAGCCCAGCCCGCAGCCCTGTACTCCGCCACTGCGTCTATAACCCTGCGTCCGCAACCATCACACTCGACCTTCTGAACTCTGCTGTTTTGGACAGCCACCACCACCCTGGCCGCAAATTTGTCCTTCGGTCCCACTCCACTGCCTACCTGACCCCTGGGAATGTCCCCCCGTCCTCCCTGCCACAGGAGCCTCTATGCTGACTCCTGGACCCCGGAGTACTTATACTGTATGTACTGTCTGCCCGCTCCTAGCACTCCCAGCCGCAGTGCCCTCGCCCTCCATGCCCCTGCACTCTCACCCCCCCCCCAACATGTATCCGCACACCGTTCCCAGTCAGATTATAAATGAAAAAGAGAAAAAGCGGCGTGTCCAAACTGAAATCTTAATTGCAGTGTAAAAATAAAGCTGCCTATCATTTGTGGGCTACACGCAAAAGCAGCCGGTATTTACCCTGCACAGAAAAAATATAAATATATTTGCTCTCCTTGCATTGCAACATGGTTTGTTCCAGACACAAAGTTACTTGCTTTTTTGCTTTACTTTCAAATCAGAGTCAGGCCCTCTGTGCGAATGGAGGCTAGACACATGCGCAGTGTGACACAGTGTGATATAGACACAAGAGCAGAAGAAGAAAATAGCTCTACTGCGTCTGCCATTCGCAGTGTGTCCGACTCAGAGTCAGCTCCATAATGTTTCCTGTGTTCTACATTAGTGCCCGTCATACACAGGGCCATCTTAACAGCATTGTAGGCTCATGGGCACAGCAATGCACTGGGGCCCCTACACATCCTCCAGAGGTGGTGGGGGGAAGGGGGGGGGTGCTGTCAGTGGCAGCTTTCATGTCCTGCGGGCGGTAGGGGGTGTTCTATCTTCCGCTCAACATGCAGGACCTGGAGCAGTCATTTCTGCTAATTACTCCTGTACTGTACCGATGGGACAGGAAGGAGAAAGCTAACCTGGAGAAGGCCCTCTTGGGCTGAATGAATGGGCCACGGTACATGACTTCCAGGGTGGTATGGGGTGTTTAATACACAGGGGAGGGGTGGATAGTAGAGTGGGGTTAATATTCATAATTTTCTGGTAGCAGAACAGCTTGCTTGACTGCAGATATCTCCAGTTCCTGGAAATATATTTTTTTAGCTTTGAATGGGATAAAACACTAGAGAGTCTCACCTGTCAGGAGGTACTGGGGATTTGGAGATCAGAGTTCAGGAGCCAGAGCAATCCACCGACTGCATACCAGGCGTGTGGAGCTGGAGCAAGGACCAGCTGCTGGACGGCTAATATCTCTGGTTCTGGGCATAGTAGAGACAAGCTGCCAGTGTCCACCGAAAGGGGAGAGTCCCAGCTTTTGGAATATACCCTCAGAAAAACTCCAAGTCAGACAGAACTGAGATATCTGGCTGGGAAGAGCAAATAACAGGCTTGGATGGGGACCACTGCTTTGAAGTCGGATATCTCTGGTTCCTCAGGGCCGATTGAAAAAAATCTGGTACCCCTGAAAAAAGGGGACCCTCAGCTATCAGCCCAGGGTCATTAAACTCCTGGGGCCCTTGGGCAAGTGCTCATTGAGCCCATACATAAAGACGGCCCTGGTCACGCACCGTATAATCGAGAAGCTGGGCACCAAGTAACTGGATTAGAGTCCAACGTGACTACATCAGTCAGCGGCTTTCTTGGATGAAATCTATCAGTTCATCGCTCACTCAAAACCTCTGCATCTGTATCAGCCTCACTGGGGTCTGTCAGCGCAGCTGAACGATTTACGCCCATGCGGGTCAATAACCATCATATAAAATAATTTTCTAACCAAATTTACCAACATCACCAATAAAGATACAACTGACTGTGACTATTGCAGCATGTATAAGTATTAAATATTAATATAATGTAAAACGATGTATCTTGCCCATGTGAGCTATGCCTTCAGAATAGATTCACACCCTTAGATCTCCACATAGCACTATCCCTGACATTTATTTTCTTGTCACCTTCTGCCCATCAGCATCTCTGCAAGATACAGGCTTATTGAGTGCTGTTCTGCCCCCCATTCCCCTCGACGACACATCATTGCTGCTTCTTCAGGCCATAGTCTGGACCATTGAGAAATCAATGGGGTCCATGGTACTGGGGGTGTGGCCACATCTCTGACCTTATCTCCCTTCACACTTCCACAAATGACTGCTGTCTCTCCTCCCAACTGATTACCTCCTTCCACTCCCACCTCCAAGTTTTTGCCTGAGCAGAGGTGCTCCCTACCTCTGGAACTCTCTTCCTCGCCCTATCAGACTCTTCACCTCCCTACAAATCTTTAAATAGGCTCTCAAGACCCACTTCTTTATCAAAGCATCTCTGTGTCTCTGCCATCTGTGTCCCGCCTCTCTGTCTACCCCTCCCCTTTAGGCTGTAAGCTCTCACGAGCAGGGCCCTCTTCCCTCATGTGCTTCTCTTATACCATCATCTTCTCCCCACTGCCTACAATGCTTTGCTGGTTGTAAACCTTGGCCATGTGCTGCAATATTCTGTACTGTAAGTCACTTTTTTCTTGCCTTGTTCATACTGGTTCTGTTTATATACTTTGTAAGGTGCTGCGGATCACTGGTAACACCATATAAATAAAGGATAGTAATGACAACCAAAGTTCTCTGACGTGCTACAGTCACAGACATGAAGAATGAAGGAATGCAACTGTTCTTGCTTTTTTCCTCCACCAATATACACCAGTGATCTAATTATTGCCTAGTCACACTGGTTTATCTGGCCAGCTGTTTACATGGCACTTTACGTAAAAATCACCTGCTAGTTGTCAGATACAAAGAAATAGAAATAAAAAAAAGTACATCCTTTTTTAATTAATATATCAAGACATAATTAACAATCGTCTGTGACAAAAACCCACAACTAATAATGCAGTGAGAAAAAAAAAGTAATAATCACCATGGTTCAGTACCTTGTAGGACCACCATAATCAACAATTAACAGTAATTGTTTCCATATGAGTTTGCCAGTCCCTTATATTGTACAGATGTGTCCTTTTACACTGTGGCTTTAGTCGCGCCTCAGTCTCTCATTTGCATAATACTTTCATGGTCACATAATTAATAAATATGGGGGTAATTCCAAGTTGATCGCAGCAGGAATTTTGTTAGCAGATGGGCAAAACCATGGCCCTCATTCCGAGTTGTTCGCTCGCTAGCTACTTTTAGCTGCTTTGCACACGCTAAGCCGCCGCCTACTGGGAGTGAATATTAGCTGTGCAGAATTGCGAACGAAAGGTTCGCATAATTGCGAATAGAATAGCGATTAGAAATTTCTTAGCAGTTTCCGAGTAGCTCGAGACTTACTCTGCCACTGCGATCAGTTCAGTCAGTTTCGTTCCTGGTTTGACGTCACAATCACACCCAGCGTTCGCCCAGCCACTCCCCCGTTTCTCCAGACACTCCCGTGTTTTTCCCTGAAACGTCTGCGTTTTTCCGCACACTCCCAGAAAACGGCCAGTTTCCGCCCAGAAACACCCACTTCCTGTCAATCACACTACGATCAGCAGAGCGATGAAAAAACCTTGTTACGCCGCGAGTAAAATACCAAACTTTTGTGCTAATTTACTTGGCGCAGGCGCGCTGCGTACATTGCGCATGCACAGTTTGCGACTAATCGCTCCGTAGCTAAAAAAAATAACGAGCGAACAACTCGGAATGACCCCCACTGTGCACTGCATGGGGGGCAGATATAACATGTGCAGAGAGAGATAGATTTGGGTGTGGTGTGTTCAATCTGCAATCTAATTTGCAGTATAAAAATAAAGCAGCCAGTATTTACCCTGCACAGAAATAAAATAACCCACCCAAATCTAACTCTCTCTGCACATGTTATATCTGCCCAACTTGCAGTGCACATGGTTTTGCCCAACTGCTAACAAAATTCCTGCTGCGATCAACTCAGAATTACCCTTATGTCACGTAGCCTGAAAAATGTATATATGCTGTAATGGATGCAGGGTGTACACTACTCACTGCATTTACATAATTCCTGCGATTTCTTTGGAAATACGACGCCACCGTCCTATTTCTGAAGACAGCACAGGATATATGGCACATGCACAAAATACTTTCTGATTTTCTGGACATGCGCTGGCACCAATTTTTTTTTTTTTTTGTGTGTGTGGAGGGGTCCCTAGGATATCTGCACACAGGCCCCCTTTCAGTCTTAAATTACCTCTGCAACCAAGTATCGCATATTATCAATATCATTTTTGTTAGAGATGTGCGCCGACCCCTGTGTTTTGATTTTGGATCTGGATTCATCTACGTGTTTTAAATATGATTTTGAAAAACCACCCTCAAGTGTTCTGGTTCAGATTTAGGTACGGTTTAAAATCCATTAAAAAATAATCGATAATCGTTTATGGAAATCGATAAAAAAATCGATAAAAATATTTCAAATCATTTAATTTTTGCAATCCCAAACCTGAAATTTGGATTTAAAATCCGATTTCCGAACCGCTTGAAGTTCAGATCGGATCTTCTCAGAAGATGCGGACCGGGTATTGGTTTGGAGCCCAAAAAAATTGTGTGGTTTCGGGTTTCTGAAGAACCGAACCGCACATCTCTAGTTTTTGTAAATGTTTTTGTTTGAACAGTCAGTTTTATTTCGGTAATAAGATGCATATACTAGTATTGCTGGTTTTGCCAATGTAAATATTTTCCTAGTTTTGCCAAACTGAGGAAAGCACAAAGGGTGGGGGCCCCTGTCACAGACCCCACCAAGGCATATCCCTCGTGCAGGACATTATACTTGTACTCGTAACCCACAGTCTCTCCCTGTCACCCCCTGCTTCCCCCTTCATTCCTCTGTAATCTTCTGCCTTCTGTTGTCACCCTCTGTCTCTCTATGTCAACCTCTGCCTCCACCTGCCTTACGCTGTCACCCTCTGCCTCTGACACCCACTGCCATGTGGTATATTGTGAACCTGGGTTGGGGTAGAGGAAGGGGACCCAAATAGTATTCTTTGCACCTGGGCCCTCCACTCACAAGTTCTACCACTGCACTGGCTACACTGTGACTGCAGTGACTTCCTATTGGAAGTGCTACCTGCCAGTCACACGCAGGACAGGCAGTCCAATTGGGAGATGTTTTCTCTCTCAGGGACTGCCAGCACGGGCTGCAATTAGCAGAGAGCATGCTTCCAGTGGGAAGCCACTCCATGCCTTTCGGGCAGCCCTATCCATCTTCTATGAGCTGCAGTCAATGCGTCCATAGAAGCCAGTATTTTACACATGCACAGTCCCACGGCCTCTTGTGCGCATGCACCAGTCCTGGCGCCTGTCAGATCCATTGCACAGGTGGCAGGATCTGGCTGGCTGGGGCTGGCTCTCTCCTCTCTGGGCATGGCACAGGTAGCAGCAGTCCACTTCCTACCATAAGGATGGTAGTTCAGAGACTCCTTTAAGAGAAAAGGGTGTTCAGGGGATCAGGGGCTACCTTAAGAGTAGGGGGTGTTCAGCGGATCAGCAGCTTCCTTAAGAGAGGGTAGTCCTCCCACATCCCCCCCATCATTACCTAGTTACGTGGGCAGGACAGGAAGAGTTTTGCTGTGATTTGCAGATCTATGACGATGGGCTGGGGAACCGCCACTTCATCATAGACCAAGGATACGAGGTGCCCAGCCCTGTCCCCACAAGCAGGCTTCTCCCAGAGCAGAGAAAAAAAAATAGGCAAGTATGATATATTGCTGTCTTTACTGTAACTGACTCATGTGTCAGCAACACCTTGAAATAATCTGCAAACAGTATTGTTATTTCTTGGAAGTATTTATCCTTGAAAGTTACAGTACACAAACTTTCACCTCCATATTATGGTCTTTAAGAAAAAAATGAACGGTAGCCATGACACCAACCAGATTTGTGTTTACTTTTCACTAGCACCATTCACGAACACTGGTGAAATATTATATGAGAACTGTAAAGTCTATATACTCTGCTTCATTGCAAATGTCAAGTTACAAATATATATATATATAATTGATAAATAAGAACATTTACTTAAGAGCGGCCTTGTGCAATGGATTTCTGACTAAAAACATAATTTTTCTTTGAAACACCTGTGTGCTATAAGTAACCAATTATTTCCAGTTGTAGTCAGACTTGTTAGAATAAACTTGCACATGGGATGATGTCACAAACTGATTTTTCTTTTCTATTTAATGTGCACCCTATCACCCCCACGTACTCTACCACTTGCCTGGAATCCACAAACGTTCGTTTCACCTCCTGGATGTACAAT
The DNA here is from genome assembly GCF_028390025.1 of Pseudophryne corroboree. Taxonomy (NCBI): domain Eukaryota; kingdom Metazoa; phylum Chordata; class Amphibia; order Anura; family Myobatrachidae; genus Pseudophryne; species Pseudophryne corroboree. Next base: position 52,542,686 of record NC_086450.1, read on the forward strand.
CATTTCAGGTGTGCAGTCAGTCACTTCTAATTTATCCTCCTCTGTCAATTCATTTCTGCAACCTTAAGCCCAATATACACGGAAGAGATGTGTGCTGAGCGAAACGCTCAGCACAGATCTCTCCCGCCGCTCAGCACAGCGTGATGTGTGCTGAGCGATGCGGGGGAGGATGGGGGGGCCGCTCATTTCACCCAGCGGGTGAAATGAACGACGTGCTAGATTGGCCTGCATGCAGGCCAATCTAGCACCAGCGATAGCGATGTGCGGGGCCGCGCATCGCTATCGCTGAGGGGGGTACACACGAGTGATCTGTGCTTAAAATCTAAGCAATCTAGTCAGATTGCTTAGATTTTAAGCATGGATCTCTCCGTGAGTACCCCCCTTTAGGTTGTGTCTATACAATCACATTTAAGACACAAAACACACTGGGGTAAATTTACTAAGGTGGGAGGTTTTTTTTTGTATGTTACTCATAGCAACCAATCAGGTTCTACTTAACATTTATCTAGCTGCTTCTAGAAGATACGCTATAGACTCTGATTGGTTGCTATGGAAAACATCACCCGTTCTAAAAAACAAACAAACCCACCTTAGTAAATTTACTCCACCCCATTAAAGATATATCCACTTTATTGATTCCTCCCTTACCATGGATCCATCTTGACTCCTCACCCATTGCGTTGTCCACCCTCCCATACTTACCCCATCAGTCGGTCCACCTCTCCCAAGGCTGTCCTATCTTCCTCACAGTGGGAGCCGCATGGGGCCACACAATTTGTCATTATTATTATTATTATTATTATTATTATTTCATTTAATAAATTACCTGCTTCATATACTTATTTGGTTGGTGTAATACGTACTTGGGCCACCTTTATACTTTTTCTCTTTATTACCTTGCTTAAGAAACAAGATAATACTTGCTGCACTTTTCTTTGCCTTGTTAGAATGGTGTTTATTCTGTTACAGGACTTATTGCAACAACTACCCCATTGTACTGTGTGTGTTTTGTAGTTTGGTTCTTTTGTTAATAAAGTTTAAAAATCTAAAAAACATCTTTTTTGCCGTGATCCGCTTGTGACATTTCATAATAAAAACATGTTATTTATATTCTGCCCACATGGGCAATGCCCTGACATAGCTGTCGCCAACAGAAGTGTACCCACACATGGGCAGTGCCCTGACATAGCTGTCACCAACAGAATTGTACCCACACATGGGCAATGCCCTGACATAGCTGTCGCCTACAGGAGTGTACCCACACATGGGCAGTGCCCTGACATAGCTGTCGCCAACAGAAGTGTACCCGCACATGGGTAATGCTCTGACATAGCTGTCGCTAACAGGAGTGTACCCGCACATGGGCAGTGCCCTGATATAGCTGTCGCCAACAGGAGTGTTCCATAGAGTCGGAGCCGCATGACTAAAAGCACGGCCCCACCGATGAATTACGGGAGATTCTAGGTACTGCTAATAGTCCTTAACCTACAGATTGCAGTAAGCAAGTGGGACAGTATGGAATCAGAAGCTGCTTCAGATACCTTGGGCACTGGTCATGTAGGGCTTTGAAATTCAGTAGATTCAATCATGAAGATGATTCGCCATTTTACAGGCAACTAGTGAAGGGAGTAGAAAATGGGTGATATGTGGCTATAATGAGGCTGTTTGGTTAAAATCCTGGAAGCTGTGTTTTGCACCAGCTGTAAGCGATGCAATTCTTTTGCTGGGAGACCAAGGTAGAGAGGATTGCAGTAGTCTAGGCACAGAGCCGGCCATATGCATAGGCAAAGTAGGCAATTGCCTAGGGCATTTGATATGCCTAGGGGCATCAGCAGCTTCTGCTGATTAAAATGATATGCGGCATGCCTATATTCTGTATGTAGCATTTCATATGCAGATACACCCACAGTCTCACACAGTATATAGGCATGGTGCATATCATTTTAATCAGCAGAAGCTGCTTTTGCATCCTAGCCACATAGCAATGCAAATAAGATGCATTTTCATTAAAAAAAATGTGCCAGATGTTAGCATTGAGGCAAGATTTATGAGGACACATCTGTATCCAACAAGAGGCAGAGGTCACAGTGTTAGTGGCAGTGTGAGTGCTGTGTGCATGTGAGTGGGTTGGTTGTACAGTAGTGTTCAGAATATGTGTAAGGAGCATTATGTGTGTCATGTAAAAATGCATTAATAATGTGCAACATATGTGTAAGGGGCACTATGTGGGTCATTATGTGTATAAGGGCATTAATAATGTGCGGCATATGTGTAACAGGGTACTACTGTATGTGTGTCATTATGTGTATAGAGGCACTAATAATGTGCAGCAAATGTGTAGGGGGCACTATGTGTGTCATTATGTGTATAAGGGCATTAATAATGTGCAGCATATGTGTAAGGGACATTATGTGTAAAAGGGCATTAATAAAAGTTGTCATAATGTGTAAGGCACAATATGTTTATAAGGACATTAATAATGTGTCTCATATGTGTAAGGGGCATTACTCTGTGGCATTATGTGAATAAGGTGCTCTAATATGTGGCATTGCGTATAGAAAGGGCACTACTGTATCGTCTAATGTGAATAAAGAGCAATAGGGTGTGGTGTAATGTGAATAAGGAGCAATTCAGTGTGATGCAATGTGAATAAGGGGCTCTACTGTGAGGAGTAACGTTTATAAGGTAAAGTGATACTACTGTGGGATGTAATATGAATTATGGACACTATCGCATAATCAAATGTGAATAAAGTTGCAGTACTGTGCGGCGTAATTGGGGTTACTATTGTGTGGCCATGCCCCTTGCCAGCAAAACCACACCCCTTTTTGGGCTGTGCGCCAAATGTGCGAACTGTTCCTATTTAAAATATAGGGGGTACAAACCCCAAAATAAGGACTGCTATGGATGAGGGGTGGTGGTGCTGGGAAAGAGGTGCAAGGTCAGAGGCGGTTTGTGCTAGGGGGCACCAGCCAAAATCTTTCCTAGGGCATCATATTGGTTAGGGCCGGCTCTGTCTAGGCGTGAAGATACAAATACATGTATGACTTTAGGCAGTTCATCAGAAGGAATTAAGCGCTTCATTCTAGCTAGGGGGCCGATTCGGACCTGATCACTGCTGTGCGTTTGTGAAGGGGATTGCAACCTTCCCCTCCACGGAGCGACGGGCGGCGGAGCGACGAGCGGCGACTCGGCGGGCGGTTTCCAGTCTGGAGGGGCTTGCATCCGAAAGGATTCAAGCCCCTCCAATCCCAGCGGCGCATTTCAAACGGCGCGCCAAGCGCGAGCCAATCAGGGCTCGCGCCTTGGCCGCCAATCAGAGCTCGCCGCGGCGAGCCAATCGGGGCTCGCCGCGTCATAGCTCCGCCCGCTCCCGGCGCCATATAAGAGGCGCTGCGGAGCGGGAACAGTCAGTCGGACGGCGGACGGGAACAGAAGAGGAAGAAGAGCTCCAGCGAAGAGAGACGGCGGCCGAGCAGCGGAAGAAGACGTCGGCGGAGCAGAAGACATCGGCAGTGCGGAAGAAGACGTCGGCGGAGTCACGCAGGAAGACAGAAGACGGCGACCAGCGGCGGAAGTCCGGCGGAGAGTGCTGCAGCGTGTGGAGAGCAAAAGAGCTAACGAAGCTCCCCGCTGCAGCCTCTCCCTCCGCGACAGGTAGGCGGCCTTGGGCCACCTCTACCTACCTATAATCCTCCCTAGAGCACCAGGGACAGGCACTAGGCCTGCGGGCAGAGTCAGGCCCTGTCGGCCTGTGCGCACGTTAGGCGGGCTCCGGCCTGTGCCCACTCCAGGCCTCCGGCCTGTGCCCACTCCAGGCCTCCGGCCTGTGCCCACTCCAGGCCTCCGGCCTGTGCCCACTCCAGGCCTCCGGCCTGTGCCCACACTCCAGGCTTCGGCCTGTGCCCTCACTCCAGGCTTCGGCCTGTGCCCTCACTCCAGGCTTCGGCCTGTGCCCTCACTCCAGGCTTCGGCCTGTGCCCTCACTCCAGGCTTCGGCCTGTGCCCTCACTCCAGGCTTCGGCCTGTGCCCTCACTCCAGGCTTCGGCCTGCGCCCCTCATTCAGGCTCCTGCCTGCGCCCCTCATTCAGGCTCCTGCCTGCGCCCCTCATTCAGGCTCCTGCCTGCGCCCCTCATTCAGGCTCCTGCCTGCGCCCCTCATTCAGGCTCCTGCCTGCGCCCCTCCGGCTGGAAGTGGGCTGTGTAGCAGCTCTTGAGGGGTCAGTGGCTGTTGTTTGCAGCAGACCGGCCCCACGCGGTGTATGACCCAGGGGATTGGAAGTGTGGAGTAACGTTCCCGTCCCACACGTCGCCATCCCCCGGTCATCGGAAGTGGGCCACCGTCTGTTCCAGACCCCCGTCCTTCATTGTGAGCCAAAGGCACCGGCTGGTGTCCAACATCCGGAAGGTAGGACTGGTAAATCGGGGTATACTGTTAGGCCGGGGAATTGTTCCACTGACTTGCCGGGTAGTGAACATGCTAATTGGTCCAGTCTCCGTTTGATTGGGGTAGAACCAGTAGCCTCCAGTTGTTTAAGTTAGTTTGTTAGGCAGGCGTAGTTGGCTGTATTGTTGTTAGCCGTAGAGTAGCCTGCAGGTAGGGAGGTTGTTCTTCTTGTCCCAACAGGAGCGGAGAGGTGCGACAATCAAGGTGACCCGCAAGTTGGAAGTGAGTATCACCCTGTGTCTGTCTGTCTGTCATCCCCCCTGTATACCGGTCCGGAGGGTTTGCTCGCGGACGCGAGGACCCCCTCTCACCACACAACGTGCGAGAGTGCGAGTGTGTGAGAATTGGGTAGCTGAGGCCTATTGGTCAGTGATGACCTTCCGCCCAGCCGGTGAAGGTCGCGGCTACCCCTGACGTGTCCCGTACTCTAGGCGGAGGTCGGGCGTACGTCTCAACCGACATATTCCTCTCTTTCCAGACCCCCGTCGTCCGCGGTGAGGTGGTGTCCGCCCCGAGGAGTGGTCTCGAGAGTGAAGTCTCTGACGCGTCTGGATATCGTCTGTGGCGGCGTTGCACAGGTGGGTGGAGTGACGACACCTGCACAGCAGCAGGCGGTACATCCTTGTTAGCCGCTCACACTTGGCGTAGTCGGCAGGATGGACGGAGATCGGTCACTACCCACGGCCGAGAAGCCGTGGACAGATGCGCCGAAACCACGCACTCGGAGAGGCTCGACTGCCAGCTCCACTGATGTGGTGGCGAGGGGAACGGACGACGAGCGACGGAGGTCATCGCGTCGACTCAACGTCGGACCAGCCCTCGCCCACCTACCCCGTTACGACGGTCGCAATATGACCTTAGAGGACTGGAAGGCCCGACTAGAGGCGACATTCCTCATCTATCGGGTGCCCGACGACCTGCAGGTGCCCCTCGCCCTGAATTCTCTGGAAGGCGAGGCTCGTAGGACGATTCTCTTGCGGCCCGACGATGAACGCGAGGAGCTGGAGGAGATCTATAATATCCTGGGGGATATTTATGGCGACACCTCTTCGGCGGGGACCCTCCGGCAGCGTCTGTTTGGCCGGTTCCAGAGGGAGGATGAGTCCATCCCCCAGTATGCAAACGCGCTCCAAGAGATGATGGGAGAAGTGCGTCGGAAAGACCCCGATGGGTTTGGGGCGCTCACCAACACCAGCCAAATATTGCGGGACCAGTTCGCCATGGGACTCCGGAACGTGCCCCTGAGGCAGGTGATGCTGGATAAGATATCCCAGGATGACACCCTGACCTTCCATCAGGTGGAGATCGACGCCGTAGCCAGGGACCGCAATGCCAATTACGGGCCACACGCCGTTTTTCCCCAGTGGGTACAGCCGATCTCCGCGCCCGTGGCTAGCCGGGAGACCAATCCCTTAGAGACCTGCGTGCAAGACCTGAAAGAGGCCTTCCTTCGGGTGACTAAGGAAATGAGGGAAGAGGTCTCCCAGCTGAGGGAGGAAGTGTACCGGCGTGACCAGCGGGGCACGGAGTCCCGTGAGCGGGACACCAGGCGGCCCCGTGGGCGAGGCGCGGAACCGGACGGCCGTCCGGGAGAGGGCCGGGGCCCTCGTTGTTACCGATGCCATCGGTATGGGCATATTGCGCGGACCTGTACCGAAGCAATCCCGGAGGCACAGTTAAACTGACCTCCCTCGCGGTAACTCGACCACCCGTGGGGGGGAGCGATGGGGAGAGATCAGCCATTAACGAACAGGCTGAATTGGTAGGAGAGTGTCCCGTGGTAGTCAGCCGCCTCGGTGGGAAAGAGCAGTCTTGCCTGTTGGATACCGGCTCTCAAGTATCCACCATTTCCGAGGCCTGTTTCCTTGAACATTACGCCCATCTTAAAAGTGAGGTGTCCGAGAGCTTCATTACCCTCACGGCAGCTAATAACCTACCCATTCCCGTGGTGGGGGTGGTGTGGATGGAGATGGTAGTTTGTGGCCGAGAGCTGGGTAGGAAGGGGCTGCTGGTAGTCAGCAGCCCGGGGCTGAGCCATGGCCCAGTGATCCTCGGGATGAATGTACTCCGACATCTCGACCAGCTCTTGTTCCAGGAAAATGGGCCACAATATTGGAAGAACCTGGGAGTCCGGCGCCCCGTCCAGCAGGCACTCCAACAAGTGGGACGACGGGGGACCAGGGCCCTAGGGGCAATCGATGAGCACCTGGGTCTTTTGAAGGTCGGTCACCACCAGCGCCTGGAGTTGCCACCTCGCCAAGAAGTCCTGATCCCTCTGGAAGTACGGACTCATCAGAGCCTAAATGGCATGGAGGTGATGGTAGAGCCCACTGATGCGCTGAGGGTAGGGTCTGGAGTGATGGTGGCACGGACCGTGTCGGTGGTGACCGGGGGAAAGGTCTCCGTCCGCTTTTGCAATCTCACCGATCAGCTTTGCCGAGTCCCGGCTGGGACAGTCATCGCTCAGGTGGTGGCGATTCACGAGGATAGCGTTCAGGGTATGCGAAAGCTCTCCCTACAGCCAGAGGCTTCCGAGGCATGGGCATTATCTGTTCAAGTGGAGGAGCAGGAGGGGCCCTGCCCCGAGTGGAACGGCACCATGATCCGTACGCAGATGGACGTGTCGCTGGAAGAGTGTGCGGCCGGGGACGTAGCCAAGCTGGACCAGATGCTCTGGAACCGTCAGAAGGTGTTCTCCCGGCATGAGGAAGACTTCGGGTATACGGAGGACCTGCAGCATGAGATCCGCACCGGAGACGCCCCCCCGGTTCGGGAGCGGTATCGGCCGATACCGCCCCGGTTGTACCAGGAAGTAAAGAGCATGTTGCGTCAGATGCTGGACAACCACGTGATCCAGGAGAGCAAAAGTCCCTGGGCTGCACCCATAGTCTTAGTCCGGAAGAAGGACGGGACTATCCGGTTCTGTGTGGACTACCGGAAGCTGAACAGTTGCACCGTCCGGGACGCTTACCCTCTCCCTAGGATCGAGGAGTCCCTAGCTGCACTGGGCAATGCGAAGTTTTTTTCGACCCTGGACCTGGCCAGTGGATACTGGCAAGTGCCGGTGGCCCCCCAGGATAGGGAGAAGACCGCATTCGTCACTCCCATGGGGTTGTTCGAATTCTGCCGCATGCCGTTTGGGTTAAACAATGCACCCGCCACATTCCAGCGGATGATGGAACGGTGCTTGGGAGACTTGAACTTTGAAGCCTTGCTGATTTACTTGGACGACATCATTGTGTTCGCCCCGACCTTGGAGGAACACTTTGCTCGACTCGACCTGGTTCTTCAGCGGTTGGAAGCATACGGCCTGAAGCTCAAGCCCCGGAAGTGCCACCTGTTGAAATCCAGCTTGGAGTACCTCGGGCATGTAGTGTCACGTGATGGGGTGTACCCAACCCCCAGCAAAGTGGCGGCCGTCCAGGAATGGAAGGTGCCCACCACCGTCACGGAATTGCGGGCATTTCTGGGCTTGGTGGGGTACTACCGGCGCTTCATCAAGGATTTCGCCCGGATCGCGGAACCCCTACATGCCTTGCTTCGGGGGATTGCGACCACTAAGAAAGCTGCCCTGGAGACTTGGGGAGAAGCGCAGAACCTGGCCTTTGACCAACTGAAAGGAAGTCTCACGGAAGCTCCAGTGTTGGGGTACGCAGACTTCGAGAAGCCCTTCGTCCTATACACGGATGGGAGTCTACAGGGGTTGGGCGCGGTCTTGGCTCAGGTCCAGGATGGGCAGGAGCGGGTGATTGCTTACGGCAGTCGTAGCCTGCGAGAGACCGAAAGGAACCCAGACAACTACAGTTCCTTCAAGTTGGAGCTACTGGCAGTGGTGTGGGCCGTGACCGAGAAGTTTGCGGAGTACTTGACCGCCACCCACGTGGATATTTTCACGGATAACAACCCCTTGGCGTACCTGGAGACCGCCAAGTTGGGTGCCTTGGAGCAACGATGGGTGGCCAGGTTGGCCAAGTTCTCCTACAAAATCCGCTATCGACCGGGGAAGAGTAATGCCAACGCAGATGCCCTGTCTCGTTTTCCGGTGGAAACCCCCGAACCTGGTGGGGAAGAAGAGGACTGCGGCGAAGAAATGCCGGATCTCACTCGTGTGCGGCAGGCCACGGCCGGAGAGTTGTACCGACAAAACGCCCAGACTGCCTTGCTTAGGTACACGGAGATGGACTGGGCACAGGAACAGCAGGCTGATGAGGATTTGGACCTCGTTCGACAGTGGGTACAGAGGGGTCATGTGCCATCCCGCCAAGAGCAGGATGGATTGACCGGGTTCTGTAGGAAGGTGGTACGTCGTTGGGACCATTTGCGGGTCTGCGCTGGTACCTTGCGGAGACGCTGCTACTTGGAACAGGAAATGCGTACTGTGGAGCAGATGGTCGTGCCAGAAGCCCGGGTGCGGTCGCTGGTGGAAGAGGCGCACGAGCAAGGGGCCCATTTGGGGCCCTATAAGACATACCATTGGTTGAGACGCCAATATTTCGCCCCCCGGCTGCAAGCGGTCGTGGACCAGGTGTGTCGTGAGTGCAGGCGGTGTGCGGTAGTTAAACCACCGGAACAACACGTGCCCATCCAGACGATCCGGACCAGTCGGCCACTGGAGATGCTGATGATCGACTACGTGTTGGTCGGGGAATCTGTAAGTGGGCACCAGTATGCCTTGGTAATGACTGACCACTTCACTAAATTCACGGTAGTGGTTCCCACCCGAAACCAGACCGCAGAGTCGGCAACACGAGCGATCGTCGAACATTTCATTCGGCAGTACGGTTGTCCTGAGCGGATCCATTCGGACCAGGGTGCCTGTTTCCAGGGGCAGCTGATGGAGCGCCTCTGCCAGCTTTATGGCGTTCAAAAGTCCCGCACGACACCTTACCATCCGCAGGGGAATGGCGCCTGCGAGAGATTCAACCGGACTCTGCTGCAGATGCTCCGCGTGTTGGAGCGTGCCGAGAAGCAGCGATGGCCCGAACGTGTTCAGGAGCTGGTCTGGACTTACAACAACAGAGTTCACCACACCACGGGATTTTCACCTTTTTTCTTGTTGTTCGGCCGACCCGGACGGGAGGCACACGACTTACAACTGTCCGGGACTGAGGAGGTAACGCCCCTCGCCCCTGCCGAATGGGTCGAGGACCATCGCCTACGTCTGAAGGCGGCGCACGAGTTGGCTGGGAGGCTGATCGCAGACCACCAGCATCCACCTGTGAGGTCCCACGAGCCTGGGTCGTTGGCCGTGGGCCAGCGAGTGTTGGTGCGAGAGGTTCGCCCAGGGGGGAAATTGTCTGAACGGTGGGAAGTTACCCCATACCTTGTTCGCCGTCGCTTGGACCCAGGTGGACCAGTGTATCAAGTAGAGTCTACCGATGGGACGGGGCGCCTGCGCACGCTACATCGGAGTAAACTGCGACCTTGTCCGTTCCCAGATCCGGTGAGCAGGGCTGAGTCCCCTGTAGCGGAGGACGGGTTAGGGGCCCCTATCGGGGAAGCTCTGACCCCTCTGTCAGACGAGGAATGGTGGTTGCCGGTTGAGGAGAATCAGCCGGAGGAGGCATCAGAGCCTCAAACCCCAGCCGAAGTAGTGGCCTCTCCCCTGCCAAGACGCTCTCTGCGTTCAAATAGGGGCGTCCCGGGCCCTCGCTACGCGGATCCGAACTTTGTATGGTCGGATTCTTGCTTTGCGGGGACCACAAAGGACAAAGGGGGGGGAAATGTGAAGGGGATTGCAACCTTCCCCTCCACGGAGCGACGGGCGGCGGAGCGACGAGCGGCGACTCGGCGGGCGGTTTCCAGTCTGGAGGGGCTTGCATCCGAAAGGATTCAAGCCCCTCCAATCCCAGCGGCGCATTTCAAACGGCGCGCCAAGCGCGAGCCAATCAGGGCTCGCGCCTTGGCCGCCAATCAGAGCTCGCCGCGGCGAGCCAATCGGGGCTCGCCGCGTCATAGCTCCGCCCGCTCCCGGCGCCATATAAGAGGCGCTGCGGAGCGGGAACAGTCAGTCGGACGGCGGACGGGAACAGAAGAGGAAGAAGAGCTCCAGCGAAGAGAGACGGCGGCCGAGCAGCGGAAGAAGACGTCGGCGGAGCAGAAGACATCGGCAGTGCGGAAGAAGACGTCGGCGGAGTCACGCAGGAAGACAGAAGACGGCGACCAGCGGCGGAAGTCCGGCGGAGAGTGCTGCAGCGTGTGGAGAGCAAAAGAGCTAACGAAGCTCCCCGCTGCAGCCTCTCCCTCCGCGACAGGTAGGCGGCCTTGGGCCACCTCTACCTACCTATAATCCTCCCTAGAGCACCAGGGACAGGCACTAGGCCTGCGGGCAGAGTCAGGCCCTGTCGGCCTGTGCGCACGTTAGGCGGGCTCCGGCCTGTGCCCACTCCAGGCCTCCGGCCTGTGCCCACTCCAGGCCTCCGGCCTGTGCCCACTCCAGGCCTCCGGCCTGTGCCCACTTCAGGCCTCCGGCCTGTGCCCACTCCAGGCCTCCGGCCTGTGCCCACACTCCAGGCTTCGGCCTGTGCCCTCACTCCAGGCTTCGGCCTGTGCCCTCACTCCAGGCTTCGGCCTGTGCCCTCACTCCAGGCTTCGGCCTGTGCCCTCACTCCAGGCTTCGGCCTGTGCCCTCACTCCAGGCTTCGGCCTGCGCCCCTCATTCAGGCTCCTGCCTGCGCCCCTCATTCAGGCTCCTGCCTGCGCCCCTCATTCAGGCTCCTGCCTGCGCCCCTCATTCAGGCTCCTGCCTGCGCCCCTCATTCAGGCTCCTGCCTGCGCCCCTCCGGCTGGAAGTGGGCTGTGTAGCAGCTCTTGAGGGGTCAGTGGCTGTTGTTTGCAGCAGACCGGCCCCACGCGGTGTATGACCCAGGGGATTGGAAGTGTGGAGTAACGTTCCCGTCCCACACGTCGCCATCCCCCGGTCATCGGAAGTGGGCCACCGTCTGTTCCAGACCCCCGTCCTTCATTGTGAGCCAAAGGCACCGGCTGGTGTCCAACATCCGGAAGGTAGGACTGGTAAATCGGGGTATACTGTTAGGCCGGGGAATTGTTCCACTGACTTGCCGGGTAGTGAACATGCTAATTGGTCCAGTCTCCGTTTGATTGGGGTAGAACCAGTAGCCTCCAGTTGTTTAAGTTAGTTTGTTAGGCAGGCGTAGTTGGCTGTATTGTTGTTAGCCGTAGAGTAGCCTGCAGGTAGGGAGGTTGTTCTTCTTGTCCCAACAGGAGCGGAGAGGTGCGACAATCAAGGTGACCCGCAAGTTGGAAGTGAGTATCACCCTGTGTCTGTCTGTCTGTCATCCCCCCTGTATACCGGTCCGGAGGGTTTGCTCGCGGACGCGAGGACCCCCTCTCACCACACAACGTGCGAGAGTGCGAGTGTGTGAGAATTGGGTAGCTGAGGCCTATTGGTCAGTGATGACCTTCCGCCCAGCCGGTGAAGGTCGCGGCTACCCCTGACGTGTCCCGTACTCTAGGCGGAGGTCGGGCGTACGTCTCAACCGACATATTCCTCTCTTTCCAGACCCCCGTCGTCCGCGGTGAGGTGGTGTCCGCCCCGAGGAGTGGTCTCGAGAGTGAAGTCTCTGACGCGTCTGGATATCGTCTGTGGCGGCGTTGCACAGGTGGGTGGAGTGACGACACCTGCACAGCAGCAGGCGGTACATCCTTGTTAGCCGCTCACACGTTTTCACACTGCGGGCGAACAGACACAAACTGCGCATGCGTATGCACCGCAATGCGCAGGCACGTTGCACGGGTACAAAGCGGATCGCTGATCAGTGATGGGTTTGTGCAATGGATCCGTTCGCACGGGCGATTGCAAGAAGATTGACAGGAAGAGGGTTTGTGGGTGTCAACTGACCATTTTCAGGGAGTGTATGGGAAAACGCAGGCGTGTTCATGCGTTTGCAGAGAGGATTCCTGACGTCCATTCCGGTCCTGAACAGCCTGATGTGATATCAGTGGTTGAATACACATGCGTTCGCACATTTGCACAGTTAAAATACACTCCCCCGTAGGCTATCCTATCCTACCGCAGGGCTGCAAACTATCCTATCCTACCACTATCCTATCGCAGGGCTGCAAAAATCGCTGCCTAGCGATCAGATCTGAATTAGGCCCCTATGTTCCTCAGATGAAAGAATAAGGATTTGATTGTGGCTGATTTAATCTCTCAACCCTAATTGCAGCCAAACCCTAACCCTAATTACATGCTAACCCTAATTGCAGCCAAACCCTAACCCTAATTACATGCTAACCCTAATTGCAGCCAAACCCTAACCCTAATTACATGCTAACCCTAATTGCAGCCAAACCCTAACCCTAATTACATGCTAACCCTAATTGCAGCCAAACCCTAATCCTAATTACATGCTAACCCTAACTGCAGCCTAACCCTAACCTGACCCTAACCCTAATCAAAGCCTAACTCTAATTATATCCTAAACCTAAACTATCCCTAACCCAAATTGTAGCCTAACCCTAATCTAACCGTAACCCTAAATACAGCCTAACCCTAATCCTAACGCTAAAATCCTGTGTCGACAGTCTGGCTGTTGACATTCTTAATGTCTACATTCTGACAATGGAAATATTCTGACATTGTCAACATTATGTCAGCGCTGACACTGAATGTTGACATGTATGTCGACATTCTAAATGTTGACATTCAGCTCATGTCAACATTATGTTCTCAAGATTCTGACTGTCGACATGGTGACTGAATAATGTTTGTGGGGCAGGAAGGCGGCAGGTGAGTCCCTGCAATGAGGATGATAATAGGGATCTTTTGGGGACAACTCTTTAATGGTTACCAGACCCATCACTCTTAGGGGCTGTTAGTGAGTTGCATGCAAGTTGTACTGGCGACGGGTTTTGCAGTATTCGCACTGCACACGATCAGTCCCTGAGCACACACAACTTGGAGCAATTATGGCCCATTCAGAGACATACTGTACCCATCTCAGCTGCATCCGCACTTGTGGCTAGGCGGGTGCAGCTGGGGTGTTCGCCTATAGGATAAGTGTTCCAGCACGCGTGTAGACAAAATTTCATGTTATTCAGAGGTGAACGTATATGCAAAGATCCGTCTCATTGCAGATGGATCTCTTGCACCAAAGATTGGGCTGGTACTCTGTACACCTCTATATATGACGGTAACACTTACCACTAGACTTATAGGGGTGGTGCCACTAGATAGATGACAGACACTGTGACTCTGAATAGCTCCTGTTTGCGTAACTCTGACACTGGCATGAGGACTTGTTTTTACTCAGTGTATTCCATCGGGGTATAAACTTACTGTTTATTGAAATTATACTTGGAGCATGTGGCATGACTTCTGAATTTATTTTCCAAAGTGGATATTAAAGGTTCATGCTGGTTTCAGTGGGTGATAAAAATAGAATGGGACAGTACGGGTCCATTGGTCTGAGCACCACCCAGCATCCACGGTACTGTAGATTTAGTTTGCCCTATACGTACTGCATACATCAATAACACTGTAAGTTACCGTCGTAAATTTAAATTTGTACAAATGGGATTAAATTATGACCAGGTCCTCATTCAGAATGCAGAAAATCAAATCAAATAGCCGCCTGTGAAATTACACCAGTGACCATAAAGGTGATAGAAAGGAGATTATAATAGCAATTTGCTTTTACATGACCAAGGGGGAGATTTAACAAATCTTGGAGAGATATAAAGTACCAGCCTATCAGCTCCTAAGGGATGCAGTTATGTGACTGGCAGTCACAATACCAACACCGGGATCCCTAAACCTGAATAGCCTGCTGGTGGGCATGCCAACCAACAGGGACTATTCCCACTCGTGGGTGTCCACGATACCCATAGAGTGGGATTAAAACCTGTTGCAGGCTGTGTTTGAAATCTGACAGTTAGGCGGACATGTACTAAGCAGTGATAAGAGTGGAGAAGTGAGCCAGTGGAGAAGTTGCCCCATCAATCAATCACTATCAGTAGATCTGTATCATTTTATAGTATGCAAATTATAGATGTTACTTCAGTGCTGATTAGTTGCCATGGGCACTTCTCCACTGGCTCCACTCTTATCACTTCTTAGTAAATGTCCCCCTTAGGAGCTAGTTGGCTGATACTTTCTCTCTGTCCACTTTATCTCTCTCCAAGGCTGAGTACATCTGCCCTAAAGTACCAACCAATCAGCTTCCATGTCACAGACTGTGTTTGGTTGGTACTTTAACTCTCTCCACTTTATCTCCAAGCTTGATAAATCCCCCCCCCCCCCAAAAAAAAAAAAAAAAACACCCCTCTGTAACAGTACCATGTAATTACTTAACACGCCTCCTGCGGCTTTTACAATGTCGCAGCAGCTACAGTGTGACATACAGTAGTCTCCACCTCTTATTTACATATATTCTTTTATACTAACTTTGCTCAAAATGCATTTTCCTCTTTAACTCCGATAAATATTGCAGTAGGTGTGGTTGAAATTATTTTAACATTATCAATACATCCAATATAATCAATACATCCAGTATAATCAATACACCCAATGTAAGTGAATTTGACTAACAAATTCCTTATCTAACTAATAAAGATAATCTGTAAAGTGCAGAAACATAAGGCGTGTCTGCTGGCAAAGCAAAAAGGACCTGACAGAAGTATCATTACCATAAACATTGTATAATATATATATTTTTAAATTAGATTATTGATTTATGTCAATAAAGAATCCACCGGTGGTCCTTAAAGCTGCTGTAAGTGATCCCCGCGGGCCAGTTAGCTAAATCCAGATAAAATAAAATACATTTCCCTCTCTCAGCTGTAATCTTGTAACCTCTAATCTATCACACGTGGGTTAGTTTATAGGTGTCTATGGTTCATCATACTTTGAAAACACATTTTCTTTGCACTTTTCTGTAAATAAGTCTCTGCACCGTACGAACTTTATTGACCTCTTGAATTTTTTCAAGCGAGAATGTAGAGGAGCTGATTGCCTCAGACTAGTATCTGCCAGTTCTGTGATGGTGCTGACGTTAGAGGTTGGTCAGTTGGGCCTTAGCATTAGACAGGTGGGGCATGCTGACGTTCTTCACCCTCTCACCCTTTCACTCCGTCTTTGTAGTCAAACAATAAAGGCTTCCCCTGTGTGAACCATACAGTAGCCCAGCTGCCGGGCCTGTATGTCTCTCTACCCAATATTGACTTTCCCTCTGCGTGTCATACGAGTGTCATGCCCTCCATTCAACATAATGCTGCTAATGGCATAATGATATTTATTTTATTTTTATTATATTCATTGGCAATGAGGTGGAAAGTTCGGGTCATCCAGGGCAACTCATTCAAAAGTTATTTAAGGTGTGAAATTGTCATTTACATCCAATAACATTTACCTAAATAAATATTTAATATGAATGTAAATAAATAAATAAATAATGTATGCTTTATATAAACCACCTGTATACGGCATCAGGGCACTGTCGCTTCTATAATGGGTGCAGTGTGTGCGGTGCACACGGGCCCCTGAGTCCAGAGGGGGCCCCCACCGCACACACTGCACCCATTTTTAAAATACTCACCCCTCCGAAGTCCAGCGCCGGCATCCGTAGCGCTATTAGAACTCTGTGAAAATGGCTCAGCGGCCATTTTCACAGAGTTCTGCGCATGCGCAGTAGAGAAATGTCAGGGAAAATGGCTGCCGCGCCATTTTCCCGAAGATCTGTGCATGCGCAGTAGAGTCTGAGCCCTCTAGTGCTCAGACTCTACAGCGCTCCGGGCAGAGAGGAGGGGGCCCGAACGGAGGAGGCTGAACACAGGCCTCCTCCTCTCTTAAAACAGCCCTGCATCGGAGGTTTGCCTCTACTTTACCCGGATAGTTTTTGTCACGTTTCTTTCATAGCTGGCAATTAGTCTATGAACACTAGAAACAATAGGAATCAACATTACTAGATTCTTTTAATCAGGGCTGTCAAATGCAAGTAAATTGCATCTGGAATATCTGGGTATCTGGTTGGTATATTGACACTACTTAGGTCAACAGTCACTACATCGGCCACTATTAGTCGACACTGACATGGTCGACATATGTCAATGGTCGACACAATAAACTGGTCGACATGGCTGTTTTTGTGTTTTTGTTAGATTTTTTTTTACTTTTTCCTACTTTTCCATCCACGTGGACTACGACTGGGAATAGTAACCTGTGCCGAGCGCAGCGGTAGGGGAGCGAGGCACCTTGCCGAAGCATGGCGAGAGAAGTGAGCCATGCAAGGGGACGTGGTGCACTAATTGGGGATCCTGGTCATGTTACGGAAAAACATGACACCAAAAACAGTTTAAAAATCCATGTTGAACTTTTCATGTGTCGACCATTTGACCATGTCAATGTCGACCTAATGATGGTTGACCTTAACCGAACCGAATATCTGGTGGGGATGGCATAGGTGGAAAGGTATAATGAAAACCAGATGTGTGGTCCTGTGTTGATAAAGGGGTACTCCCATCCCCTATGTGGACAGTGAAGACAGTCCCAAATCAATACACATAAAAATTCCAGCGCTCACTTAGGTCAAAGTCCAGATTGTATATAATCAAGGTCATACTAAATAGCCATAGGATAAATATAATAAAGAATCCACCCGTTGACATATGGGCCCCTTAATTTATTATGTAAACAACATACACAAATACAATTAAACATAAATAATAGATATAAAAACACAATCTGGTAAAAGCAACAAATTTATCGCAAATAAAATGAGTAAACATACCTACTGTATATTGCTTTTACCAGATTATGTTTTTTTATTATTTACTGCTAACAAATTTGCTTCTGCGATCAACTCGGAATTACCCCCATACTGCGTACATGCATCGGTGGGGAAGGGGGGTGAGAATATAGAATCCCTGATAGAATAACCCATAGGCAACTACAGGTTAACCACCTACAAGTGGTGCGAGGGCTTTTTAGCCCCTAGAGTTGAGTTAAGGCTATTGGGACTTATCATTAACCATCTTGGATGTGACTGCACCATTATCTATGCACGTTACTAATACCATCAGTAATTGCACTATACTACCGTTTATTAGCTGCAGGCCAGGGGTGTATCTTCCTATTGGCCAGGATGGCACTCGCCAGGGGCGCCAGCCAAGGGGGGGGGGTGCCGTCCAGAGGTTCCACCCGCGGACAGTATGTAGATTCACTTTTAGAGGCAGCAGCTATACCCCCACCCCCGTGTAATTCCTCACCAGCAGGGATGCCCAGTAATGTTCACAGTATGCAGCAGCGGCTGCTGGGGGGTGTAGTTTCTGTAGAGTTTCTTGCCTGTATTGTGGTGCGGTGCTGGACCCCGGCGCCAATTACAGTGGCTGCTGCTGCTGCATTCTTTGATCATTAATGGGCATCCCTGCTGTTGAGGAACTACACGGGGTGGGGGGATAGCTGTCGCCTCTAAAAGTGAATCTACCTAAAAGTGCTGCCGTTAATAGTAAAATCAACATGGGGCATATGTGTGTCTGGCACTGTGGGGGCATATGTGTATCTGACACTGTGGGGGCATACGTGTATCTGGCACTGTGGGGGCATTTGAGTGTCCGGCACTGTGGGTACATGCGAGTGCGTGGCACTGTGGGGGCATACGAGTGTGTGGCACTGTAGGGGCTCGGTGGGGGCATATGTGTATCTGGCACTGTGTATCTGGCACTGTGGGAGCATATGTGTAACTGGCACTATACTGGGGGACAATTATGTGCATCTGACACTACAGTATACTGGGGACATTATGTGTAAGGAGAACTACTGTGGGTATTGTGTGTAAGGCTGCTAATTATGTGTGTGCGCATGTGTAGGGGGTGTGATTATATATTTATAGTTTGATATCATTATATAAAATTGTGAGGCCACGCCCACTTAACCAGAAGCGTGCACGCCTTCCTATATATATATATATATATATATATATATGGACACTACTGTGTGGCATAATGTGTTTAAGGGGTACTACTGTGTAGCATAATGTGAATAATGTACATTACTGTGCTGTGTAATGTGAGTAAGGCACACTACTGTGGTGTAATTTGTATTGGGGTACTATTGAGTGGCCACGCCCCTTTTTTGGCACTTCCCTATTTCAAATATGGGGGGGAAGGGGCACCAGTCCTTTACTTTGCCAGGGGCGCTCGGTCCCCTAAATACACCCCTGCTGCAGGCTTCCAAATACTGTTGTCAGACACTAATCTAAGGATTTTCTTGTGTTTTAAACTGGCTTATTACTGTCTGTCTGTATGTATCATTACTGACATTAGGGCCAGATTTATCAAAGCTTGGAGAGAGCAAAAGTGGTGAGAGACAAACTACCAACTCAGCTCCTGTAATTTTACAAACACAGCCTGTAACATGACAGCTAGAATCTCATTGGCTGCTACTTTATCTCTCCCCAAACTTTGATAAATCTGGGCATACTGAGAGTAGACATCAGTTCCTGCCTGAATGCTTATTTTTGTGTGCCCTGAGTGCTATTATTTTGATTTGCCCAAGTGTCTTCCAGGGTGTTGCTCTATTATAATTATATTTTACTTTGGTTTATTGCGCTTGATGTATGTATTGACTGTATTTTCTTAGCAAAATATTGTTTGTCCTACACCAGTGCCCTCTCTCCTTTGTCTCTGATTCGCAGTGAGCAGTCCAGGCTGACCTAGCTGCTTCTGCTTTTTGGGGATGAGGGGACGTGCTCTATTAATTCATTTATTTTTATATAGACTCTAAGATGACAAGCATCATTACTGAGATCTTAATGCGTTTTAATTTAAACTCATTTCTGCGTGTATTACTTAACGTGCCAGTTTTGTGTATTACTTAACGTGCCAGTTTTGTGTATTACTTAACGTGCCAGTTTTGTGTATTACTTAATGTGTCAGTTTTGCGGCAGACATATTACATGTGCATTTTACGTAGGGCGAAACATAACGATGCATCAGCTAACAGCATCCAGGACAGAATTATCTCTGTAAAATGATATTGTAAAGAAATTAATACTGTTCAAACAGATAATAGGATTGTTAAATTACAATAAATACTGTGTATTATTGTTATTAAATCCCTCAGGCAGACTAGCAGGGGTTACACCCTTGTAAAGGTTCCTAGAGAAACCTCAGAGAAACTGTTGCCTAGGGCGATGGTTCTCAAACTTTTTGGATCACGTCGCCCTAGACGAGTATCAGATTATTCTTCACAGCACCCCTAGGCCAAAAGTTTCTTATTGAGAAATTTAGAAATAAATATTTAATTAAGTAAATTCTGTTTATACGTCATCCTTAGGCTCAATTGTGTGGTGAGGGACAGGATTTGCTTCTGTTTGTCCACATATGTTATGGGGTGTGGTAAGGCTGACCGATGGTCAGCATACCGACGCTGGGATCCCAGCAGGGTGGGGAAGGGGGGGGGGGGGGCGAGTGCAGCAAACCCCTTGCGGGCTCGGTAGTGACCTGCGGTCGCCCTGGGTTCTATTCCCACTCTATGGGTGTCGTGGACACCCATGAGTGGAAATAGTCTTTGTTGGTCGTCATGCCGACCATCGGGATAGTGAGGGGGCAGGTTGTTGGTGGTGGTCATGTGACCGTCGGTCTCCTGACCGCCGGTCACATGAATAGCACCCATTTTATGATTGTCAGCCACCAGCACTGATTTTGCCTATTACATTGACCATAAATAATTTGAATTGGTCCTGGACCACCAATCCAAGGCACTCCTGTAAGTGCCCCGAGGCACCCCAGGGTACCACGGAACACAGTTTGAGAACCACTGGCCTAGGGTAAGACTACAACATATCCTATAATATCCATCTGTTTCCATCCTTGAGCACAAAACAATATACTGGTATATCTTAAAAGGCAAGGTCTGGTTTGCAGGCATTAGAGAGAGGGGTGGTCTTCAGTATGCCGACTGACGGGATCCCGGCGCACAGTATACCGGCGCCGGGATACCGACAGCCGGCATACCGACACTTATTCTCCCTCGTTGGGGTCCACGACCCTCCTCGAGGGAGAATAAAATAGTGTGGCGTGCGTAGCGCGCCACCGTGCCCGTAGCGCGGCGAGCGCAGCGAGCCCGCAAGGGGCTCATTTGCGCTTGCCACACTGTCGGTAAGCCGGCGGACGGGCTCCCGGCGCCGGTATGCTGGTCGCCGGGAGCCCGGCCGCCGGCTGATCGTAGTGAACCCTAGAGAGAGAGTTATGCAAGGATAATCTGTTTGCATTGTTATCACTCCTGCGTGTGATCCAGCCTGTGAGACAGTCATTGCTAGAAAGCTGTGACACTTGTGGTTTCCAGCTCGTCTCCGGGGAGAGTCATTGTGCTGCTTGTTTTGTACGACGCACACAATACTCTTATTTAATGACGAATACAGCAGTGAGTCACAGGATTATTAGAGAAAGAGAACTTCTCTAGAGAGAAAATTCAGTTTACTTTAGAAGGATCGCTATTAAGAAAATCTTCTTTTCACTGCCATCCTGATAGTCAGATTATCATCTATGAACAGCTAAATACCCCCCCCCCCCCCCCCCCTCCCAGGCTCCCCCCTCTTCCCCCCACACACACACTCAATGTAAGCAAATCTGGTTTTAGACTCTTCTTGTTTTCAGGCATGAACAGAACAAGAAGTTTGGACTAGCTTTTAATTATATTTGAAAGGGTACGGGCATGTGTCTATGGAAGTACTGTAAATCTTGTGTGAGGGAGATTTATCAAAACTTGGAGAGTGATAAAGCGGAGAGAGCTAAAGTACCAGCTAATCAGCTCCTAGCGGCCATGTCACAGGATGTCTTTAAAAATTACAGTTAGGAGCTGGTTGGTTGGTACTTTGGCCCAGATTTATAAAGCCTTGGAGAGTGATAAATTGCACGGTGATAAAGTGCCAAGAAATCAACTCCTGTCATTTTTCAAACATAGGGGCAGATGTATTAACCTGGAGATGGCATAAGGAGGTGATAAACCAGTGATAAGTACAAGGTGATACACGCACCATCCAATCAACTCCTATCTGTTAATTTACATATTAGAGCTGATTGGCTGGTGCGTGTATCACCTTGCATTTATCACTGGTTTATCACTTCCTTATGCCTTATCCAGGTTAATACATCTGCCCCATAGCCTGTAATGTGGCAGTTAGGAGCTGATTGGTTGGTACTTTACCACTGTGCACTTTGGGGCAGATGTATTAACCTGGAGAAGGAATAAGGAAATGATAAACCAGTGATATGTGCAAGATGATAAAGGCACCAGCCAATCAGCTCCAATATGTAAATTAACAGTTAGGATCTGATTGGCTGGTGTGTTTATCACCTTGCACATATCACTGGCTTATCACTTCCTTATGCCTTTGCCAGATTAATACACCTGCCCCTTTATCACTTACCAAAGCTTGATAAATTTGGGCCTTTATCTCTCATCAGAGCTTAGTAAACAGACCCCAAAGTACCAACCAATCAGCTCCTAATTGTCATTTGTCACCATTGTGTCCAGTGTCCACCCTGTGACGTGTCTAGACGCTGGAGCACAAAGCACTGCCAGCGCAGTGTGGAGACTTATCGGACTCGCAATACTAGCTGCGTGACAGGATCGCGGAGGGGCTGCTTATTGAAAGATGTCGCCAGTGAGTCCTCCTGAATGGCTACAAAACATTACTATATATTGCCATTTTATTTTGTGCGTACATGAATAGAGCCCTGTATCTGTTAACGCTCATCTGTTATGTGTCTCTCTCTGGCCAGCTGAAGTGGTGGAGTTCTGCCTGTCAGTGTACAGTATGTCACTAGGCCTCGGGGATTAAAGCATTCTATCCGGGGTAGTTCCTATTGACCTTTGTACTATTCTGTAAATGCTTTTCATAGGGCTGTTTCCACTCTCTACTTCAGTGGCGAATTACAAAGATGTTAAAGGTTAGTCATGTGACCAGTTTACCACAGTCCGATCACACAGTAAACAGTCCTGTTGTACTGCAAGTATGTGCATTCTGCATAGAGTAAGATGTGATTGGTCACAGTATATTATGTATTGTATTGTGCAATAGTAGAATTTCCAATTTATAAAAAAAAAAGCACGCTGTATATATAAAGGTATCACTGGCGTGCGCAGCACATTTTATTAGGGGGTGCACCGTCGGAGGGGTGTGTCTAGCCCGCCTTTTGGGCGTGTCTAGCACCATCTATTGATGGTCAACGCATATAAAATATCCACCTTTGTACCAATCCTAATAAAGCAGATACATTGTCAGATGTTGTGGTGTGCACCAAACACCCCTGATGGCACTCGCTGCAATTACACTGCTCCTCCACAGCCTGGTCTAGCTCCCCCTCTCTTTCCCCTGCAAGCTGCAGCAGCTTACTTACAAGTCAGTGACAATGCTAAATTCCTTTGTCGTATAAACAACCCTTATGAAGCTAAGAACACTGTACGCTGTTTACTTAAGAAATACCGTAATGATACGCTATTTGCGTAACGATCGCTCAGCCGTAGGCGAGACGCTCAAGCGTCACGTTCGCTCACGGCCCAGTGATCACAGGACACGTTATTGGTTATGTCTAGGGGAAAGATTCGCTGTAACGTAGCGTACGCTAGAGACCACGAGGAGGTCACCAGCGATGCAGACGCTCACAACACTATACCTTTATGTTAAACCTTATACCGATGAAATACACTGAATACCTTAATGTGAGTACAGGGTGTAAGTGCAACCTTGTGGAACCTGACTATCTACAAAGCTGCATGAGCGTCACCGACGCTCAAATGAACACTTATCACTATAGGAAATACACAGATACTGGTTTAGGTTTCCAAGGCCTATTAACTGTATTATGTCTAATATACTTGTAAAAGGGGATAACAGTACATATGATACACTACAATATAACAGAGACTTCCTAACCACAGAACTAAACAATAAATACAAAAAGACAATACTACACTGACCTAAATGCAATACGATACAATACTATAATACTATAAGGTATTTAAGAGAAAAAGAGGAGAGAGAGAGATAGAGAGAGAGAGAGAGAGAGAGATTGGCTCGCAGAAAGACAATGATTATGGAGAGAACTTACGCACAAAGGGTATGATCGCCAGCGCCTCGATATCCAGCTCCCGATTATCAGCAGATAACCGTTGATGAGAGAGTGCTTTTGGATATGGTCGGCCTGCCTATTTATGCCCCACACACAATGCAATCTAATGGTCCCTACAGTCTCACTGTCCATTGGACGCAGGAATTCGGCTTCGCATTATAACAAAGGTCATAGGTTGATTCATACAGGTAAACTGTCTTGTATCAGTGGCCTAAGTTATGTAACACAATGGGTGATGACCAGCACATTCCTGTCTTCTGGAGACCTTTTGTTTGGCGAATACAAAACAGAATCCTGTCTGGGTTCTGCTCTATATTCATGATGTCCACTTTCAATTGAGACAATGACGTCTCAGCCCTTATTTTCCTGTATACAAATCCAGCCCCATTTGTAAACACAGGTGTTGGTCTTCTCCATTGAGTCTCAAAGCTCAATGTAATTAAAGGCTATTGCACTCCGTCTGCGGGAAAGATACTGATTTGGAGTACAATTGATCTTCAATTACTATTCTTGTGATTACCTTATGCATGTGTAGATATGAGGCCCTCTTAACATGCAAACTATTGTTTGGGGGATCTCTGAGGTCAAAGAGCCATTTGAGACCCACTGATGCATGACTAAGCAAGAACAAATGATAATAGAAAATAGACATAACTTGTTATGTCCATAACTATTCGCACGAGCGATTAATCCGCTCCAAAACCAACACCGGAATATTGCTGATTAAATACTCTTCCGATGGGTACCAAACACTGCTGTATGATTCCTGTTAGACCCTTCGTACGATGTAAAGAGGGATTCCTCGGCTCAGGGACGTTCTATTTTAACCAAACTTTCAGAATCTATCAAAGGGACCATGATCTATAAACTACATTAATTGTGAACATTTGTAACTAATGAGTCGCACGCTACGATCACGTAAACTCTACCGTAAATGCGCATACTGCGCGTGCGAGTGCACGCTATTGCGGGTATGCGCTTCCACGGGAGAGCGTACGCATGCGCAGCACGGACCAGTGTGCGGTGCAAATATGGCAGTGTGCATTAAGACATTTTTCTGACTTTGACAGTCCACCCTTTGGCAGTCAATAATAACTGCCACAAAATATTTAAGGAGAAAAATGTAAGTCAGGGGTTAATTGATTTCCATGGTTGGGTAGGGGAGGAGAGAGGAGAAGGTGTGAAGAGGGTATGACCTAGTGAGAAAGCAGGAGCATGTGTGTATGAGTCCATGTTTGGAGGGTCATGTATCATCGTGCCGTACGTGTGGTAGATCAAGCTTCGAGGTATTGCGAAGTATACATTGGAATTCCTTCTTATCCTGTGGTACAGGTCTGTGGATGGGCTGTCAAACTTTACCGAGCTCATTTCGGCTGTAGTTGTAACAAAATGGGGATGCACATTTTAGTTGATGATACATGAATGGGGGAGGTATGTGGTTGCTGATATCTGTGCCTGAATTCCCTATCGTCTATGTGTGTCATTACCTGAGGGTTGTAGAGATGAAGATAGAGAACACTTATGAAAAATGCAATGGTATTCTATGTCAGGGAAATGTACATTCGTCGATTGAGGTCTTGATTGGTGTCGGTTGATTGGAGTCTTCTTCTTTGTGCTTTTGCTCATAAATCGTGAGTAAAGCAAACAACGTCCATGGATTTACAAAAAATGTTGGGCTATCGTGATTTTAAAGTTCCTAGGGAAACTGGGGTACCCATGGCATTGTCCATCAAAATCTTGTATATCAGGTCGTCTGCTCTTCTTCTTTCCATCTTTCCGTTGTCGGCCCCTTGGCTCATCAAATCCTTCGTCTACGTGGGTCTTTGTACCTCGGAGGAAAACATAGAAATGGGTGAAAGACGGACCGTATACTCATTACATCATTACGTCATGGTTTCTAGCATTGGGTCATAAATCAAATCCAGGTTAATTACAGTTTCCTCACTCCTCAAGCTCATCACTTTCGTACTTTGTTTACACCTCATCAAAGCCTGCCCGCATCTAAATATCAATCCAAACGATATAACGACACCCAAAATACACAGTAGAAACTTTCCAACATCCATTATGACTCCTTGAGCCCACTCTCCCAAACCGGAGAACCAATTTCGCGGGTTCAACCATGACACCCAACCAGTCAGCTCATTACCTACAGCAGCAAGGGTGAGATTGTGTTTTCGACGAAATTCCCACTTTAATTGCAGAATATCATCCATCTTTTGGTCTATGACCTCTACCGGATCCTCGGTGCTATTTGTGATATACGTGCAACACTTTATGCCGTACTGTGTTGCCAATGTAACACAATATCCGCCTGTTACTGCTGTAAGGTAATTAAGAACCATCCTATGCTGAACTAGTTCTGTTTTGTAAGCTTGAAGTTCTCTTCCAGTGTATCTAAACGTGTCATCATACATTTCAGTGATATTATCTAACAAATTGGCGAGTGCGGAAATGTATCTATAATTCATCACTCCTCGAGCGGTACGAGTGAAATCTAACGCTACCAGAACCTGAATCCCGGTGGATTCATGGATAAGATCAGAGGCCGGATGCTCTAACCTTTCTGACAGTTGTCTTTTAACTCGGTGTTCGTAATGAGTGTGAGTATAAGGAGTTTGGGCACCACGGTGTATGTCCTTCATTTTGTCATGTGTAACAGTCATTACTTCAGGCAATACTTTTCCAATATAACACAATCCTTCAGAGTTTGGGGCAAGCCACTTGTACGCCTTTCTCCCGCATATGAAATATGCATCATCGGGGAGAACATAAGGGACGGAGAAGGACATGACCATGTTACAAACCTTCCAGGTGAAATCTCCTGACCCTAATTCTTCCATCTGTCTAATGCACGTATCAGTTTGTACGATATGTGCACAGTATCCTGGTGATACCTCTCCAACTTTAGTAATCCTATTTCCTAAGGTATATCGATACCGGAAAGATTTTCCTCTACTGGCTATGTGGCGTACGAGCTCGGTATCTGTAGGCATTCTATCTGCTCTGTGTGAAAAGGTCATGGTGTGGTTACTCCATGACACTTCCCAATTTCCCGGTTTTCTAGGATTGGAGATGTTAAAACATAATAGGGACCTATCCACATGGTATTGGTGGAGTTTCAAACTAGGAGGGCTGGAGATGTTAAACCTCCGGTCCACCGGTCTCCCACCACTTAGCCCAAGTACCTCCCCTAACGTTAAAGGAAATGGTACTAGCCCTGATTTGCTGTGACCCTGAGGTACTTGAGAGCATACCCAACAATCTGTTTGGTTTAATACGCTACCCACTAGAGAGTGATAGTCACTCAATGGATGCCGGTCCATATGGTTATTAAGACTGGATTGGCATTCTTGTTACAGAGCCTACAGATACGGTCTTTCTTCTTAAACTAACAATCCTTCAAAGAAAATGTTTACAGATAACAGGGTGGTTAGATCGTGCCCGGTACTCGCCTTTGCTTGGTGATTGGGTTGCTATTGGAAATTTACACCTCCGTCTCAGTCCTCAGGACCTTTCTGGATCCTTTCTCGACCTCACTGGTACTCTCACCGAAACAGACTGCTCTGGTCAACATCATGGTTAACGGGAAAAAATCCATATCACAGTCTCTTGGGGCAAGTCCATCTTACAGGAGGAGAAAAGAAGAAATTTGTAAATGGGGTATAAGAAAATCAGTTTGAGGGGGAGAGAACTTGTTACGATAATAAGTTCTCTCGTCTTGTTGTTCTTCTTGTTCTGCTGTCCTCTCAAAGGTGTTGTCTCTCAGTCTTCAAAAACGATCATTCTGGTGATGCAATATTCCTTCCTAACCGACGATCTTTCTGTAAGGAGCAAAAATCTGGCATTACCATTGGTCCAACTGAGGGGTGACATAACATCTTTAAACCATGGAAACATGAGTGAGAAGAGAGAGAAAATAAAAAAAACAAAAGAGATAGAGAACAATTCATGTGCATATATACATTACATAACCCGACAATAACCACCAATAAGAGAAGAGAAACAAAGCATTTTTAAACATTGTAAGAAAACATTGTTAGCATTAGAAAAACATTGTCAGACTATCAGGCTGTCGTATCTACGTGTCTAATGGTCTCCTTGAGCAGTCCCTCCCCACCAGCACTTGCATTATTCCACTGTCTGTATCTGGCCAGAATACATTGTGGCGGAGGTCATGCTGGGGTTTGGTAGATTTCTGCAAGGACCAAGTGGATATGCAATGTGTGAATTCTTACCACTACTAGTCAGAGATGGGGATAGAGAGAGGGAGAGAAAAACATTTTTCACAAATACATTTACAACGTTTCACCTGGTCATCCCTGTGTCTTTAGTGAATGACCTCCCACTTTATTAATCGTTACCTCAGGCTTACCATCAGTCCTAATGATCACCTTTCTTGACTATATTTTATGGGTGTGGCCCAAAATTCTTCCTATATGATCCCTGATTATAATGGTGTATGTTGTAACTTTGCTCATTTCTTGGTCTAGGGGGTCTAACTTTATGTGGGTTATTACAGTTGTTGGCATAATGCCCTTCTCTTCTACAATGGTAACAAATCCTTGGCCTTCTCCATGTGCTAGGGGCCTGGGGTTCCGGTCGACTTGATGCATCCTCTAGTGCTTGGATGTTCAGTGTCATCAACCGCTCTCCCTGCGCTTCCCTGGTTCTTTGGATATTTCGGTCATGCTCGATAGCGGACTCTCTTAATGCCGCCACCGAGATACCTCTCCAATGAGGTATTGAAGTTTGTACCCTAATTTTTAGTGTGTCTTTCAAGTTGCTCGCTAATACGGACACAGCTACCTCTCTGTGGTGTACATTAGTTTCAATGTCATCTATACCAGTGTACCTAGCCATATCCTGCAGAGCCCGGTGAAAATACTCTTCTGCGGATTCACCTTCTTTTTGTCTTATTGTATAGATTTTATTCCACTTTGCTACTGTAGGAAAATATTCTTTCAACTGTAGATTGATTCTTTTTATATTATCTTGGTTATACTTGTTTGTTAGTGGCACTTCCTCATCTAGCTTACAATCAGTGATAAATTTCAATGAATCAACATCGGGGGGTAAACATGCCCTCAGCACTGTCCTCCAATCTTTGTTACTTGGCTCTGCAGTATGTCCTAGCACTCTAATGTATCTTTGACAAGCAACTAAATCTTTCCTGGGATCAGGAAATTCAGACAGAATTGCTCTTAATTCTGTTCGGGAAAAAGGGCAGTACATGGCGATGTTCCTGACAGGAGTGATTCCTGAAGAGTCAGTTTCCCCATTTGGTACTGCAATTACCCTAACAGGATTAAGTCCAGTAATGTCATTCTGAATTGGTTCTAGGATATAAGGTACATTTGTTTGTGCGTGATGTATATTACCATACATACCTGTGAACACGACCTCACCTGACCCTCCATTAGGGGGTTTGATTACAGTTTTTACCGACTGGGTCGTGTCCACCTGGACGTCTTGTGTGATGGCTTCTGAAAGAGGTGCCGACATCGTTCTTGGTTCACTTTCTGGTTGGTGTTCCTGAGGAAAGTTTAACATGGGGTGCGACTTGCATGGGTTAATAGTTGTACATTCAACAGTATTACAATTATCTTTGTTACATTTATTACACTTATTCTTATTATCTGTACTACTGTTGCTAAGAGCATTTTTATTGTTCACCCTTGTGCTTCTCTCCGCAACCACAATCCCCTCCATTGCCACTTCTCCTCTCTCAAGATGAAAGTTAGGTAAGTAAGTTATATTTCTTTGCATTTCACTCTCCTGTTGCCATATTTGTAAACAATCATAATGCTTGATTCGTCTCTTTGCTGATTTGATGAGACATATCCTTCGCCTTAAATTATGCAACACCTCTGAGTCAAAACTACCTATCCCGGGAAATGGTGCCTTATCCCCCGCAGTCATTCGTGTCCATTCATCACAAAAGGTCTCAGAGTGGGGACCATATTTCCCCCACATTACTAACCGAGCAGACCCTCGGGGTCTGCAAGCCTCTGGAGTCTGAATCCCGACCTCCGACCGTCTCTGTATTGTGCACTTGGCTGCCATTGTGGACCTTTTTAACACAGAAAAAACTTCCTAAAATGCACCAAACACAGAACTTCCTTAAAACTTCTTCTGCTCCGGGTATCTCCGTTCCGCCTTCTAGCAGACACGTGTAGCCGTTGCAGGCCCTATCTCTAGAGATTTTCCTGAGAAAATTCCCTTCCTTTTTCTTTACACAAATCACGCTTGCATGTGCTCCCTACAACACGTATGAGGGCAAGATTTACGCATGGATATACGACCTCATAACCCGTTGTTATTGGTCACACATACAACCGTGCGGTCCAATCGTACCACTTATAGACACTTGTTGCCCATAAATGGTAGGATCATTGGAGTCTCCCTACTGTGCTCCAAAACAGCCAGAGCGTAATACAACGAAAACTTTATCACACTCTGTTGCACGTTTTCACTCAGATCGTGCTCATCACATTCCACATAGATCACAAATTATCACATAGATCACAAAGTCCACAAAGCGGGATTATCACCTAGATCACAAAGTCCACAAAGCGGGATTCAATACACTCATACCGTTTTCAACCCAATATCATTCTTATAGTTTTCTGATCAGAAAAATCATTTCCCGTAGTCTGATAGCTCTCCCCAGAGGTACTACAGTAAAACAAGGTATTTAAACTAAGTTTTGGAAAGCTGAAATCAATTTGTGTTATTTATCGCCTTGCGTTATTTACCGCTGTGCGTTACTTATCGCCTTTGCGCTAATTATCGCTTTGCGCTAATTCAACTTTTCGTGACTTGAGCTACGTGGGCGTAACCAGACGCTACGTTGCGTAGTGTACGCTGCGTGCGTCTGCCTTTCGGATTGCGTACGCTAGTCTTTGTTAGCGACACGTGTACGCAATGCAAAGGATCCACCGTAACACAATATATATTTTATCAATGTAGACGATCCCTGATCATCTACCGCAATCCACACTGCACACTGGCTGCCTCGTCTCTCGGACAAGCCGTGTGTTGTTCTATACTTTAACTATTACCTCTACTTATTAAATAACAGCAAATCTCCTTTTAGCCCTTTCTATCAACTATAAAATTTGGCAAACAGGAATAGTGATATACGAAAAATGAAACAGAAATGCAGATATATGCGTGCGTACGCAAGACAAAAGAAAAATAAACAGTTTTAAAAAGACACAAGCGTTTTGTTCTTACTTCCGGTCCCGGATTCCTTCAGCACTCTTAATCTAAGCGAAAGCAGACGCTTATCCCGTCAGCAACTGCGAGACAACCTCCCACCCTTTGCTGGAGGGATAATGTCTGCTGATCTACCCAGTGCAGATATGAGAAGGATAGGACACGCCCCCAATTGACAATGCTAAATTCCTTTGTCGTATAAACAACCCTTATGAAGCTAAGAACACTGTACGCTGTTTACTTAAGAAATACCGTAATGATACGCTATTTGCGTAACGATCGCTCAGCCGTAGGCGAGACGCTCAAGCGTCACGTTCGCTCACGGCCCAGTGATCACAGGACACGTTATTGGTTATGTCTAGGGGAAAGATTCGCTGTAACGTAGCGTACGCTAGAGACCACGAGGAGGTCACCAGCGATGCAGACGCTCACAACACTATACCTTTATGTTAAACCTTATACCGATGAAATACACTGAATACCTTAATGTGAGTACAGGGTGTAAGTGCAACCTTGTGGAACCTGACTATCTACAAAGCTGCATGAGCGTCACCGACGCTCAAATGAACACTTATCACTATAGGAAATACACAGATACTGGTTTAGGTTTCCAAGGCCTATTAACTGTATTATGTCTAATATACTTGTAAAAGGGGATAACAGTACATATGATACACTACAATATAACAGAGACTTCCTAACCACAGAACTAAACAATAAATACAAAAAGACAATACTACACTGACCTAAATGCAATACGATACAATACTATAATACTATAAGGTATTTAAGAGAAAAAGAGGAGAGAGAGAGATAGAGAGAGAGAGAGAGAGAGAGATTGGCTCGCAGAAAGACAATGATTATGGAGAGAACTTACGCACAAAGGGTATGATCGCCAGCGCCTCGATATCCAGCTCCCGATTATCAGCAGATAACCGTTGATGAGAGAGTGCTTTTGGATATGGTCGGCCTGCCTATTTATGCCCCACACACAATGCAATCTAATGGTCCCTACAGTCTCACTGTCCATTGGACGCAGGAATTCGGCTTCGCATTATAACAAAGGTCATAGGTTGATTCATACAGGTAAACTGTCTTGTATCAGTGGCCTAAGTTATGTAACACAATGGGTGATGACCAGCACATTCCTGTCTTCTGGAGACCTTTTGTTTGGCGAA
This sequence comes from Pseudophryne corroboree, assembly GCF_028390025.1. NCBI lineage: Eukaryota > Metazoa > Chordata > Amphibia > Anura > Myobatrachidae > Pseudophryne > Pseudophryne corroboree. Next base: position 52,574,628 of record NC_086450.1, read on the forward strand.
TACAAAACAGAATCCTGTCTGGGTTCTGCTCTATATTCATGATGTCCACTTTCAATTGAGACAATGACGTCTCAGCCCTTATTTTCCTGTATACAAATCCAGCCCCATTTGTAAACACAGGTGTTGGTCTTCTCCATTGAGTCTCAAAGCTCAATGTAATTAAAGGCTATTGCACTCCGTCTGCGGGAAAGATACTGATTTGGAGTACAATTGATCTTCAATTACTATTCTTGTGATTACCTTATGCATGTGTAGATATGAGGCCCTCTTAACATGCAAACTATTGTTTGGGGGATCTCTGAGGTCAAAGAGCCATTTGAGACCCACTGATGCATGACTAAGCAAGAACAAATGATAATAGAAAATAGACATAACTTGTTATGTCCATAACTATTCGCACGAGCGATTAATCCGCTCCAAAACCAACACCGGAATATTGCTGATTAAATACTCTTCCGATGGGTACCAAACACTGCTGTATGATTCCTGTTAGACCCTTCGTACGATGTAAAGAGGGATTCCTCGGCTCAGGGACGTTCTATTTTAACCAAACTTTCAGAATCTATCAAAGGGACCATGATCTATAAACTACATTAATTGTGAACATTTGTAACTAATGAGTCGCACGCTACGATCACGTAAACTCTACCGTAAATGCGCATACTGCGCGTGCGAGTGCACGCTATTGCGGGTATGCGCTTCCACGGGAGAGCGTACGCATGCGCAGCACGGACCAGTGTGCGGTGCAAATATGGCAGTGTGCATTAAGACATTTTTCTGACTTTGACATCAGTAACTAAACTGACACTGACAGTCACAGACTAGTTATTGCTGCTGATGGAAAAACGAGTGACCTTTCAGTGCTGCTGCCGGCCGTCTGCCAGTATTGAATTTGTCTTCCTAAGAGGAACGCTGGCTGCATGCTGCTCCTCATCAGTGGCTGGCGTTGGCATAGCATAGAAGGAGCAAGGTGTGTATGTGGCGGGTGGGCATGTGAGCAGCATGACGTAATCACGTCACATCACACTGTTTTTGTACATGGAGGTGGAGCTGGGAATCTGAAAGCTGGTGGCAGTGGCACCCTTGATTAACCCAGGCGTCCGGTCAGTAATGCAGTCCTGCAGGGTGCAGCGCAGAGGGGACAGTAATCAGCCTGCTCGGCGATCCCTGCATCAGGCATGTGAGATCGGGGTGCCAGACATTAGGGGGTGCCTGTGCGCACCAGGCACCCCCCCCTGCGCACACCTATGAAAGGTATGTAAAGGTAATCAGGGCCCGTTCATTGTGAGGTAAAAAAAAAAATGTTGTTTAATATGTAAGAACTGATGAAGCACTTTTGATCATTTAAAACTCATCTTATAATGGTCTTTTAAAAATTTTAAATATGTCACAAATTAACATCCACACAAATCATTTTTAATTGTATGCGGAACAGGACTGTCACATACAGTGGAGAAACAGCTCTGGGTCCCAACCACACAATAGTCCCATATGACCATGCAATAAACAATACACGCAAACACAACATAAAAGAATCATCTTTCAGAAAAACAAATTGTACTTAAAATTTAGTGGCTTTATAGAACTGGATACCTACAGTAAACGGCCTGTCTCCCTACAGTAACATTACTGTAAGGACTGCATAGCAGGTGCCTCAGGCCATCTGTCACTTATTATATGTTTTATGCAATTTTATAAGGTATACAAGGTGTGTTCCGCCCTCATCTTCCGTCCAGGGAACACATGTACTTTGTATTTTTCACTAAAGGTATTCCATTATTGGGCAACCTATTGCTAAACGTTACACTTGTGTTTATATGTCACAATTGGTAATCTCCTAATTTGTTTAGCACTATGAATGAAATGTCCAATGCTGTATATATAAAATGAAAAAGAATATTATAATATTTCCCTTCAAGCCAGTGCGGGTAAGAGGCAGATTTACAAAAACTTCTAAAAAGATAAAGGAGAGGTGTTACTCACAACAGCCAATCACAGTCAAGCAATCATTTATCTAGTGCATTCTAGAAAATGACAGCTAGAATCTCATTGGCTGCAATTCCTAATCTGGAAAAGATGGCGACTTTAGTTGCCTATAGTGATGTGACCATTGGCTGTAACCCTTATATATAGAGCGAATCAAAACAAGCCTAGCCATCCTGCTGGAAACAACTTTCATTTTAACCTCACCATCATTAAGTGCTTTTTGATGGGAAAGCTTAATAATCAAGTATATAAAATGATTGACACAAATAAATATTTTTTATGCTTCATCCTTGTTATAGAAAAAAAATATTATTTTTAGGGAGGTGTGGTAGTGGATATTTTAGTTTAGTATAGTACAGTAGTATTATTAGAAGAAGTTGTAAATGGGAGTTATGTGTGCCCCAGCTTCCTGGCTTCTGTCAGGTGGACAATTTGCAACCTTGAGTGTCGGAGCACCTTTGACAGGCTGATATAAGGTGAGGTAATAATATAGATAAGGCTGGACAAGCCTGGATTTACTTTTATGTTTTGTTTATGTTTTATACTGCTAATAAAACTAGCTGCGGCTACTTGTACCAAGTCCCTGGATTGCTGTGAACCTGATTGGCTGCTGCATGAAAATTGCAACCGATTACCCCATGAGAAGGCACCCTTACCCTAATCTTACCCCACATAGTACTATTTACAGTATTAGTATAATATTATTAAAGAGGTGGGGTGGTAGATATAATATAAATTCTATATATGTTTCTAAATATATTCACAAATATAAAAGCTTTATTTTTTCCCCACTCCAGATATTTTTTTCCTGTGGCAGCTGCAGCAGCAGCAATAAAAGAATGTGAAATTGCACCAATAACTCCTTTTTATCACAATGATAAGCAATACATACTGTATGAGTAAGAATATTCGCTGTCATAAAACTAGTTAAGCTGCCAACTAACCTGCTAACCTGTTTTTATTCTCTACATTGTTTTCCAATAAAGGTACTTTAAGCCGTCTAGCACTGGTTCCCTTTGCGCAGCGAGTGTGGTCACTTCCTAGTTACATTTCATACTGTTCATAAATAGTCCTTCAGCTGTTCCAGCTAAGCTGCCTGATAGGATACCTCCCAACGGAACCGATTTTGGTGGGACAGTCCCGCTTTTTGGGCACTGCCCCGGCCGTTCCACTCGCAAGAGGGAAAGATCAGGAGGGCACTCTTTCTCACCGCATGCCCCCAGTATGACGATAAACAGATGTGATGTGGGACCCCACCCCCAAAAATGACAGACTCCTCCCATATGAGACAAATTACGCAGATGGAGCCTGTAGAGGCTAAGACAGTAGAGCAATTTAAACATGCATGGGATAGACATAAGGATATCCTTACAAAGAAATAAGGATCAAATAAGGTTAGAGATAAAAATAATATAAAAAAAAAAAGGGGCAGACTAGATGGGCCAAGTGGTTCTTATCTGCCGACAAATTCTATGTTTCTATGTTTCTATGTACCACTCAGCGTGGGCGCAGAAAATGAGACAAGGTTGTCTGAAGAAACTATATATAGATGATTTATTTATACGGCGCCACAAGGGTTCCACAGCGCCATCTTGCTACAAAGATCCCTGTGCTACCCACCAAAATAAAGTGCTATCACACAAGTGTGTTTTTGCAGTTAAGCTCGCTACACAACTGACAGCGGAAACATACCCTCCAACATGACCCGCCCCACTAGGTACAAAATGCTCTGTTTCTGGACTTCCCTCTTAATTTATTATTGCCATCACCTGTGAAGAAACAGCTTTCTTATCATTTAACTAGTTCAACACAGGTGATGGAAATCATAAATTAAGAGGGAAGTCCAGGAACAGAGCATTTTGTACCTAGTGGGGCGGGTCATGTTGGAGGGTCTGCGGAAATAATCCTCAGAACATCTGATTTCCGGTATACACACTACACAATTATCACTCCTATATTTGTTGGAGCTGACCTGTCAGGTTTATAAATGACAATCCGCTCCGGGTGCTGTATAATCACTGTGAAATAATCAAAGCGATTATTGCATAGTGTGTACGTAGCTTTAGATTTGGAGATGATGATATATCAATATTTTAATTAGGTGACAACTTTTGGAGAAAAAATAATTGGTGGGAGGATTGAATTGTTACCCGAGGTCGGGAGGCAGCTACTGTATGTTGAGTATCTATCTGATACATGACGACATTTACATTATGCCGAGTCATCCTATAGTCATGTGGAATACAGCCTCCTGGAGACCTGGGTAATCCACCGGTGATGCAAAACGTGTGATTAGTTTGTTTTGTGTTTTCATATATCATATAACCGGAGCAGACTGGCTAGCACTGAGTCACAGAAGAATTATAAGGCCCAGATTTATCAAGATTTGGAGAGTGATATATTGCACAGTGATGAAGTAGCAGCCAATCAGCTACTAAATGCCATGTTACAGGCTGTGTTTGAAAAATGACAGGTAGGAGCTGATTGGCTGATACTTTATCACGCACAGACTGCTCCTTTCCCGTCGCTCTCATCTTTCCAGGCACCTATGCTACAGTCACTGTGTTCAGCGCTTTAAGATGCTTTGGGATATACTGTAGAACCGTCTAGAGGGACTAATTAGAAAAACAACATTTACCCTAGAGATATAACATAGTTACACACATCATCCCTGTTTGTGTCTCATATGGCTTCTTCTTTCTGCTGCCAGGAAACTCCAAGAACCCAACGCTTCTCAGCTGTGTTACCTACCAGAAAGCAGGCTGCACCTGCACGCAATCCGGGGATAGATTGCCATGCAAATGATTACATTTGTACTCAGAGCTCATTTTCACTGAGTACATAGGGTTTCTACATAAACCAGCTCTTCGTATTATTTACATGAAGAAGACAGTAAGTGAGGGATTAAACATACAGATGCACTAAGCATGCTTCTTCTTAAAATGACTTGAAGGAGCCCTATAGTAAGACCATAGTACTTTGTAGGCATGCTGGGTACTGTACATGGCCCGGGCAGCACAATATAAGAGAAAGCAAAGAAACTGCCACAAGAATGGAGCAGAGACATTGGTTTCAACAATCCAACATTCTATGTTTATGAAACAGGACACAGCCACTTGAACAGGAGGCATCAGGCCCGCCATCAAGGTGGGATGGTGGGGACTCCAGTCCAGGACCCTGACTGAGATGGGGCCAGGGTCACAGCAGTGAGGATTGACTAGTCTAGGCCAGCTGCCTGGGCTCCGGCAGTGCAGGCAGCCACGGATTACCAGTTGGTAGCCCGTGATTGGCTGCCGGTCAGCAAGCTCACGGCCGGCTCTACTGTAAGAATACTGCCGCAGCTCTGTCCCTCTGTGGCTGCCTGCCGGTGCAGCTCGCCTGGTCCCCCGATCAGGGCCGTCTTTTTGTATGGGCTCAATGGGCTCTTGGCCAAGGGCCCCAAGAGAATAAGGGCCCTAGGCTGATAGCTGAGGGTCCCCTCTTTCCAGGGGTACCAGATTTTTGAAAATCGGCCCTGGGGAACCAGAGATATCTGACTTGAAAGCAGTGGTCCCCATCCAAGCCTGTTAATTGCTCTTCCCAGTCAGATATTTCGGGTTCTGTCTGACTTTGAGTATTTCTAAGGGTATAAGCCAAAAGCCGGGACTCTCCACTTTTAGTGGACACTGGCAGCTTGTTTCTACTATGCCCAGAACCAGAGATATCAGCCTTCAAGCAGCTGGTCCCTGCTCCAGCTCCACATGCCTAATATGCAGTTTTAGATTTTTGTTGGTGAATTGCTCTGGCTCCTGAACTCTGATCCCCAAGTCCCCAGAACCTTCTGAAAGGTGGAACTCTCTAGTATTTTATTCCATTCAAAGCTAAGAAATATATTTTCGGGAACTTGAGATATCTGCAGTCAAGCAAGCTGCCCTCCCACCGTAAAATGATATTAAGCCCACTCCACTAGCCACCCCTCCCCTACGTATTAAACACCCCCTACCACCCTAGAAGTCATGTACCAGGGCTTCTTCATTCAGCACAATGACCCCTTCTACAGTTTAGCCCATCTGTGCAGTAAATGAGTAATTAGCAGAAATCACTGCTTCAGGTCCTACATGCTGAGCAGAAGATAGAACACCCCCTACTGCCCGCGGGACATCAAAGCTGCTGCTGATAGCTCCTCCCACCCCTACCGCTGGAGCATGGGTAGGGGGCCCAGTGCATTGCTGTGCCCAGGGGCCTACACTGCTGTTAAGACGGCTCTGTCTTGGAGTGTATTTTAGCTTAGCAGAATAGCGAACGAAAGATTAGCAGAATTGCCACTAAATAATTCCTTGCAGTTTCTGAGTAGCTCCAGCCCTACTCCTAGACTGCGATCACCTCAGTCCGTTTAGTTCCTGGTTTGACGTCACAAACATGCCCTGCATTCGGCCAGCCGCTCCCCCGTTTCTCCAGCCACTCCTGCGTTTTTACCTGGCACGCTTGCGTTTTTTTAGCACACTCCCTGAAAACGGCCAGTTTCCGCCCAGAAACACCCACTTCCTGTCAATCACACTACGATCACTCGAGCGATGAAAAAACGTTGCTCGAGCTTGTGTAAATCTACAAAGTTTTGTGTGAAAGTACTTAGCGCATGCACGCTGCGTACCATGCGCATGCGCATTTTCCACCTAATCGCTGCATTGCGAAAAACGTCAATGAGCGAACAACTCGGAATGACCACCATTGTTAGATTAGAGTTAGGGTTAGGCTGCAGTTAGGGTTAGATTAGAGTAAGAGTTAGATTAGGGTTAGGCTGCAGTTAGGGTTAGATTAGAGTAAGGGTTATATTAGGGTTAGGCTGCAGTTAGGGTTAGATTAGAGTAAGAGTTAGATTAGGGTTAGTCTGCAGTTAGGGTTAGATTAGGATTAGGGTTCGATTAGGGTTAGGCTGCAGTTAGGGTAAGGGTTAGATTAGGGTTAGGTTTGGGCTGCAGTTAGGGTTAGATTAGAGTTAGGGTTAGATTAGGGTTAGGCTGCTGTTAGGGTTAGATTAGAGTAAGGGTTAGATTAGGGTTAGGCTGCAGTTAGGGTTAGATTAGAGTAAGAGTTTGATTAGGGTTAGGCTGCAGTTAGGGTTAGATTCGGGTTAAGTGCAGTTAGGGTTAGATTAGGGTTAGGCTGCAGTTAGGGTTATTGTTAGATTAGAGTTAGGGTTAGATTAGTGTTAGGCTGCAGTTAGGGTTAGATTAGGGCTAGGATTCGATTAGGGTTAGGCTGCAGTTAATGTTAAATTAGAGTTATGGTTAGATTAGAGTAAGGGTTATATTAGGGTTAGGCTGCAGTTAGGGTTAGATTAGTGTAAGAGTTAGATTAGGGCTAGGATGCAGTTAGGGTTAGATTAGAGTAAGGGTTAGATTAGGGTTAGGCTGCAGTTAGGGTTATTGGTGGTCATTCCGAGTTGTTCGCTCGCTAGCTAGCTTTTAGCAGCATTGCAAACGCTAGGCCGCCACCCTCTGGGAGCAGGGCCATCTTTTCGTATGGGCTCAATGGGCTCTTGCCCAAGGGCCCCAAGAGAATAAGGGCCCTAGGCTGAAAGCTGAGGGTCCCCTCTTTCCAGGGGTACCAGATTTTTGAAAATCGGCCATGGGGAACCAGAGATATCTGACTTGAAAGCAGTGGTCCCCATCCAAGCCTGTTAATTGCTCTTCCCAGCCAGATATTTCGGGTTCTGTCTGACTTTGAGTATTTCTAAGGGTATAAGCCAAAAGCCGGGACTCTCCACTTTTAGTGGACACTGGCAGCTTGTTTCTACTATGCCCAGAACCAGAGATATCAGCCTTCAAGCAGCTGGTCCCTGCTCCAGCTCCACATGCCTAATATTCAGTTTTAGATTTTCGTTGGTGAATTGCTCTGGCTCCTGAACTCTGATCCCCAAGTCCCCAGAACCTTCTGAAAGGTGGAACTCTCTAGTATTTTATTCCATTCAAAGCTAAGAAATATATTTTCAGGAACTTGAGATATCTGCAGTCAAGCAAGCTGCCCTCCCACCAGAAAATGATATTAAGCCCACTCCACTAGCCACCCCTCCCCTACGTATTAAACACCCCCTACCACCCTAGAAGTCATGTACCAGGGCTTCTTCATTCAGCACAATGACCCCTTCTACAGTTTAGCCCATCTGTGCAGTAAATGAGTAATTAGCAGAAATCACTGCTTCAGGTCCTACATGCTGAGCAGAAGATAGAACACCCCCTACTGCCCGCGGGACATCAAAGCTGCTGCTGATAGCTCCTCCCACCCCTACCGCTGGAGCATGGGTAGGGGGCCCAGTGCATTGCTGTGCCCAGGGGCCTACACTGCTGTTAAGACGGCTCTGCCCCCGATCCTCACTGCTGCCACCCGGGCCCTCTTAAATTGGTAAGTGGATGCAGTGGAGAGCTATGGTGCAGTGTGTGTGGTGGTGATGGGGGGGGGGGGGGATGCTGCCAAATTTGTCAGTCCCGGGCCCCATCATTTCTGATGGCAGCCCTGGGAGGCATTACTGTATGTTGGGAGCATGCCACGTCCTGCTGCTGATGTCCTTGGCTGGCCCAAACCCCGGTCCCCTGGAAGGAAGTTCTCCTGGTGGGACTTTGTGAATCTCCATTACAATCAGTACTGATCTACCTGGCCGGGTCAGTTGCACATGGGACACTGCAGAGGAGACTGCTGATGCTCAATGTCAGAAGCTTCTCTCCCCAGCCTAGCTAACGCTGCAGCATACATGCCTACTTTCCCGGAAGCTGCAGGAGGCTCCCGTTTTTTTGGGTAGCCCCCCGCAGAGTAGGCAGGTCTCCCGCATCCTGCTAGCACCCTAGTGATGCGGGCAGGATGAAGAGATAAACTCCCGTATACGCGAGTCCGTGGGGTGGAGAACGGGTTAAAATGACGCAAATCGTGTCTTTTTAGCCCCGCCCCCTTCCCGCGGACCCGCAAATCGAGGAGTTTCCCTTTGTGGGGGCAGGGCTTAATGATGTCATAGCCCATCACCCGAAGTCTCCTGTAGTGTCTCCTCTCCGGGTTTCTCCCGAAGAGGAGATCTTTAAAGTCGGCAAGTATGCGCTGCAGTGTGCTGGGCTGCGGAGGGTCCAGGGAAGCTTCTCTGTCTCTCCCTGCATGATGTGCCGCTGCACTGCTATACAATGACCATCGGTAATGGGCAGGTAGTATTCTGCATTGATTGTGGCCCCCCCACACACACACACACAGGCCACACATTCCTCATTCAGCCACGGATCCAGTACCCGTGATCATCTTCACTTTCCCTGGCCCCTGGGTACATTTTAAGAAAGTTATTGTGGCTGGTGGCTAATAGATGGACCCTGCCCCTTTGCCCTAGAAATTACCCAGTAGCCTAGAAAGTCTTAGAAAGTCTAAGTAAAAAGTAAAAAAATATTGGTTTCAGTTTAAGGCCTTCAACGTTGAAAGAGCTGTCATGTGTTCAGCTCCCAACTGTCAGGTGTTCAGCTCTCGTCTGTCAGGTGTTCAACTCCCAACTGTCAGGTGTTCAGCTCCCAACTGTCATGTGTTCAGCTCTCAACTGTCATGTGTTCAGCTCTCAACTGTCAGGTGTTCAGCTCCCAACTGTCAGGTGTTAGGTCCCAACTGTCAGGTGTGCAGCTCCCAACTGTCATGTGTTCAGCTCCCAACTGTCATGTGTTTGAAAAATGACAGTTGGGAGCTGATTGGCTGGAGAAGCATTTATCACACACATTGAGTTTTATCATTCTCAACAAGCTTTATCAGTTGTTCATAAATGGGCCCAGTGTGTACATACTGTTGACTGTAAACCACTTGCCTGGCAATAAAGCAGGAATGCAGATGTGTCCTGTCCTCATATACCTAACGCCTGTATGCTCGTATACATCGCAAGGTGCACAACGTGACTGAGACACTCCGAGAGGAATAGCGTTCCGTATTTGTCTTTACATTTTGTGACTAATTCACATTGGCGACACAGCGAAACACCCCTCACAATGCACTCCTCCCAACATCAGGAGCTGGCGATGCCCTGACTGAAACGGGAGCGAGTCATGCCCATGTTTTTGTCACTGAGGGGGCATGCCCAGCGCTATATGAGCTGCTGGCCATGCCCGCAGTCCCTCTGTCTCCCGTGAATAGACGCTGTGAGCACGCTATGCAGGGCAGTAAGTGACAGGAGCCTCCCAACTGTTTCCCCTCCACCACCACCACCACGGAACCCTGCGGCCCATGGGTGGGGCAGTCTTAAAAAAACAGGACTGTCCTGCGAAAATCAGGACAGTTGGGAGGTATGCTAGAGACATTGGGATAAATCTACTAAGGTGGGAGTTTCTTAGAACTGGTCATGTTGCCCATAGCAACCAATCAGATTCTATTATTTTCTAGAAGCAGTTAGACAAATGTTAAGTAGAATCTGATTGGTTGCTATGAGCAACATCACCAGTCCCACCTTAGTAAATTTACCCCATTGGCTCAGGACCTGGTGTGCAGAGAGGGGCTATTTGTCATGACTAGAGCAACAATGTATAAGGACACGTCTGTAGAAGAGAATACACACAAATAAGCATTTTGTTTAGAATACTGCGCAGTTGCATGAAGCAAATTTTCATAAGCAAAGAACATATTTTAGTTTCATTAACTCTTTAGACTTGCAAAATTGTCACTGAAACCGTATAGCAAACAGGGATGTTCCGTCAGAAGAGCAGGCCCGCCATCAAGGGGGGACGATGGGGAATCCAGTACCGGGCCCTGACTGAGAGGGGGCCGGGTGGCAGCAGTGAGGATAGCGGGGACAGGCCAGCTGCCTGCGCACTGGCAGGGCAGGCAGCCATAGAGTTACACACAGAGCTGCGGTTGAAATATTCTTTCTTTCTACTGAGCCATCCGTGAGCCGGTCGGAGCTCACGGACTGGCAGCCAATCAGGAGCTAGCAGCTCCTCACTGCTGCCATCCAAGCCCCTCAAATTGGTAAGCTATGGGGCAGCTGTAAGTGGGGGTGGGAGGGGGGGCTTCAAAATTTGCCAGTCCCGCGCCCCATCATTTCTGATGGCAGCCCTGCAGAAGAGTTTTCATCAACAGCGGGGCAGTCTAAGCAGGATTGTTAAATCAGACACTGCCGACCTTATTTAGGGGGAGATGTATCAAAGCTTTGAGAGAGATTAAGTATCAACCAGTCAGTTCCTGTCAATGAGAGTTAGAAGCTAATTTGTTGGTATTTCTCGCTCTACTTATCTCTCTCCAAGCTTTGATAAATCTCCCCCTTAGAGGGAAGTTTTAATCCAGTTAATGCGTGCTAATTTACACATTCTATCTGGATTTACAGTACTAAGTGTATGTGCAAATGAAGCCTGTCAGAGTGAGTACATATCAGTGCATTTTACAATGGATTGAAGGTCACTGCTGCAGTGACAGGGCTGAAGTCCTGCTGCTGCATTATTATAAGAGGTGTTACTTACAGACTGACTTCTGCTCAGGAAGATGCTGAGTGCGGGTCATTGCCAGAATGAAGAATATGATGACTGGCCATACAATGAGGACCAGAGACCACACCTAAAAATTAGAGAAAAGGAACAAATTAAAGAGCAATTTAAACCACTATCTGACATCAATATAAACCATACTAGGCCTGATTCGTATTTGGAAGCAAAGCAAAAAAAAGCAAGCAACTGGGCAAAACCATGTTGCACTGCAGGTGGGGCAGATGTAACACGTGCAGAGAGAGTTAGATTTGGGTGGGGTGTGTACAAACTGAAATCTAAATTGCAGTGTAAAAATAAAGGGGGTAATTCCAAGTTGATCGCAGCAGGATTTTTGATAGCAATTGGGCAAAACCATGTGCACTGCAGGGGGGGGGGGGGGGGGGGGCAGATATAACATGTGCAGAAACAGTTAGATTTGGGTGGGATATTTTATTTCTGTGCAGGGTAAATCCTGGCTGCTTTATTTTTACACTGCAAATTAGATTGCAGAATGAACACACCCCACCCAAATCTCTCTCTGCACATGTTATATCTGCCTCCCCTGCAGAGCACATGGTTTTGCCCAATTGCTATCAAAAATCCTGCTGCGATCAACTTGGAATTACCCCCACAGCTATCTAACATTTGTGGGCTACATGCAATAGCAGCCAGTATTTACCCTGCACAGAAAAAATACAAATGTATTTCCTCCCGTTGCATTACAAAATGGTTTGATCTAGATACAAAGTTACATGCTTTTTCTCCCTTGCAAAGCAGGCCCAGTGTGAGCTGAAGGATATACATGAAGCACCTGGAGGGTTTATGGCCCTGATTCAGAGATTTATACAAATCCAAATTAAATTACAATTTTCTAGGCTACAGAACTCAAACTCATTCACAATTGCATACACATTCGCAGCCTATGCACAAAAATTTAGTAACATTCAGGTTAAGGGTTGTCCTATGGCTATGCAGACTGGACACAGCAGTCAGAGCCGTAACTAGACATTTTGGTGCCCTGTGTCAGGAATTGTGGCCCTCCCCCATAGTGAAAATAGGGACAGTGCGCGGCAAAGGCCTGCTGCAAAGATGTAGTGGCGTAACTGCAGAATAGTACCAATTCACATTGCAATACACAGTGGTGTCCATTAGTCGTATAACACAGCGCAGTAGTACCCCTTATGCATGTTACACCACACAGTAGTACCCTTATACATAATACGCCACTCAGTAGTGCCCCTTATACATGTTACACCACACAGTAGTGCTTCTTATACATTACACCACACAGTAGTTCTCCTTATACACATTATGCCATACAGTAGTGTCCCTTTTACACGTTATGCCACACAGTAGTGCCCCTTATACATGTTACGCCACACAGTAGTGCCCCTTATACATGTTACGCCACACAGTAGTGCTCCTTATGTTACACTACACAGTAGTGTCCCTTATACATGTTACGCCACACAGTAGTGCTCCTTACGTTACACTACACAGTAGTGCCCCTTATACACATTACGCCACACAGTAGTACGCTTATACACGTTACCGACACAGTAGTGCCCCTTATACATGTTACACCACTTTATACACATTATGGTGGGTAGAGCCCCTTATACACATTACACGCACAGAACACACTATTAGGCAGTGGCAGATTTCACCTATGGGCTGCAGGACTACAGCCCCCTCCCCCCAGGTAAAAATCTGCCACCCAACTCAGTGTCAGTGAAGCTAAATGCAGTCCTACCTCTCAGTCACAGACACAAAAGGGAGTCCCATTGTGAGGTGTTCCTACCTCGGGACTGCCAAACCAGGCTGTGATAAGCAGAAAGAGGAAGCCACTCCCTGTCTTTGGTGCATCCCAATCTGGCTTCTATGGTCTGCAGCCGATGCAGTTTATAGACACCGGGTGTTTGTGCATGCGTAGTCGCACTGTGAAATCTGTGCATGTGCTGGTACCGGCACCTGCCGGATCCATTGCGCAAGTGCTGGGACCAGAGGGTGGCAGCTGGCTGTCCTCTCTCCTCTTCCCGGCACGGGGGTAGTGGCAGCCCTCCTCCTAAATGCTATTAGGTATTACGGGTGTAGTACTGGTGACCGGCGGTCTCCTGACCGCCGGTCACCTTACCGACGCCGGGATCCCGGCAGCATACCGACGCCGGGATCCCGGCGGGGAGGGGCGAGTGCAGCAAGCCCCTTGCGGGCTCGCTGCGCTCGCCATGCTGCGGGCTCGGTGGCGACCTGCGGTCGCCACGGGTTCTATTCCCACTCTATGGGTGTCGTGGACACCCACGAGTGGAAATAGTCCCTGTTGGTCGGCATGCCGACCATCGGGATAGTGAGCCGTCGGGCTCACGGAGGAGGTCATGTGACTGTCGGTCAGCTGACCGGCGGTCACATGAATACTAGAGATGAGCGGGTTCGGTTTCTCTGAAACCGAACCCGCACGAACTTCATGTTTTTTTCACGGGTCCGAGCAGACTCGGATCCTCCCGCCTTGCTCGGTTAACCCGAGCGCGCCCGAACGTCATCATGACGCTGTCGGATTCTCGCGAGACTCGGATTCTATATAAGGAGCCGCGCGTCGCCGCCATTTTCACACGTGCATTGAGATTGATAGGGAGAGGACGTGGCTGGCGTCCTCTCCATTAGAAATTAGATTAGAAGAGAGAGAGAGATTGTGCAGAGTCAGACAGAGTTTACCACAGTGACCAGTGCAGTTGTTGTTAGTTAACTTTTATTTATTTTAATATATATCCGTTCTCTGCTATATCCGTTCTCTGCCTGAAAAAAAACGATACACAGCAGCAGCCAGTCACACAGTGTGACTCAGTCTGTGTGCACTCAGCTCAGCCCAGTGTGCTGCACATCAATGTATAAAAGGCAAAGCTTATAATAATTGTGGGGGAGACTGGGGAGCACTGCAGGTTGTTATAGCAGGAGCCCCCAGGAGTACATAATATTATATTAATTTAAAATTAAACAGTGCACACTTTTGCTGCAGGAGTGCCACTGCCAGTGTGACTAGTGGTGACCAGTGCCTGACCACCAGTATAGTAGTATATTCATTGTTGTATGTATTGTATACTATCTCTTTATCAACCAGTCTATATTAGCAGCAGACACAGTACAGTGCGGTAGTTCACGGCTGTGGCTACCTCTGTGTCGGCAGTCGGAACTCGGCAGGCAGTCCGTCCATCCATAATTGTATTACAATATATACCACCTAACCGTGGTATTTTTTTTTCTTTCTTTATACCGTCATAGTGTCATACTAGTTGTTACGAGTATACTACTATCTCTTTATCAACCAGTGTACAGTGCGGTAGTTCACGGCTGTGGCTACCTCTGTGTCGGCAGTCGGCAGGCAGTCCGTCCATCCATAATTGTATTATTATTATAATATATACCACCTAACCGTGGTTTTTTTTCCATTCTTTATACCGTCGTCATAGTGTCATACTAGTTGTTACGAGTATACTACTATCTCTTTATCAACCAGTGTACAGTGCGGTAGTTCACGGCTGTGGCTACCTCTGTGTCGGCAGTCGGCAGGCAGTCCGTCCATCCATAATTGTATTATTATTATAATATATACCACCTAACCGTGGTTTTTTTTCCATTCTTTATACCGTCGTCATAGTGTCATACTAGTTGTTACGAGTATACTACTATCTCTTTATCAACCAGTGTACAGTGCGGTAGTTCACGGCTGTGGCTACCTCTGTGTCGGCAGTCGGCAGGCAGTCCGTCCATCCATAATTGTATTATTATTATAATATATACCACCTAACCGTGGTTTTTTTTCCATTCTTTATACCGTCGTCATAGTGTCATACTAGTTGTTACGAGTATACTACTATCTCTTTATCAACCAGTGTACAGTGCGGTAGTTCACGGCTGTGGCTACCTCTGTGTCGGCAGTCGGCAGGCAGTCCGTCCATCCATAATTGTATTATTATTATAATATATACCACCTAACCGTGGTTTTTTTTCCATTCTTTATACCGTCGTCATAGTGTCATACTAGTTGTTACGAGTATACTACTATCTCTTTATCAACCAGTGTACAGTGCGGTAGTTCACGGCTGTGGCTACCTCTGTGTCGGCAGTCGGCAGGCAGTCCGTCCATCCATAATTGTATTATTATTATAATATATACCACCTAACCGTGGTTTTTTTTCCATTCTTTATACCGTCGTCATAGTGTCATACTAGTTGTTACGAGTATACTACTATCTCTTTATCAACCAGTGTACAGTGCGGTAGTTCACGGCTGTGGCTACCTCTGTGTCGGCAGTCGGCAGGCAGTCCGTCCATCCATAATTGTATTATTATTATAATATATACCACCTAACCGTGGTTTTTTTTCCATTCTTTATACCGTCGTCATAGTGTCATACTAGTTGTTACGAGTATACTACTATCTCTTTATCAACCAGTGTACAGTGCGGTAGTTCACGGCTGTGGCTACCTCTGTGTCGGCAGTCGGCAGGCAGTCCGTCCATCCATAATTGTATTATTATTATAATATATACCACCTAACCGTGGTTTTTTTTCCATTCTTTATACCGTCGTCATAGTGTCATACTAGTTGTTACGAGTATACTACTATCTCTTTATCAACCAGTGTACAGTGCGGTAGTTCACGGCTGTGGCTACCTCTGTGTCGGCAGTCGGCAGGCAGTCCGTCCATCCATAATTGTATTATTATTATAATATATACCACCTAACCGTGGTTTTTTTTCCATTCTTTATACCGTCGTCATAGTGTCATACTAGTTGTTACGAGTATACTACTATCTCTTTATCAACCAGTGTACAGTGCGGTAGTTCACGGCTGTGGCTACCTCTGTGTCGGCAGTCGGCAGGCAGTCCGTCCATCCATAATTGTATTATTATTATAATATATACCACCTAACCGTGGTTTTTTTTCCATTCTTTATACCGTCGTCATAGTGTCATACTAGTTGTTACGAGTATACTACTATCTCTTTATCAACCAGTGTACAGTGCGGTAGTTCACGGCTGTGGCTACCTCTGTGTCGGCAGTCGGCAGGCAGTCCGTCCATCCATAATTGTATTATTATTATAATATATACCACCTAACCGTGGTTTTTTTTCCATTCTTTATACCGTCGTCATAGTGTCATACTAGTTGTTACGAGTATACTACTATCTCTTTATCAACCAGTGTACAGTGCGGTAGTTCACGGCTGTGGCTACCTCTGTGTCGGCAGTCGGCAGGCAGTCCGTCCATCCATAATTGTATTATTATTATAATATATACCACCTAACCGTGGTTTTTTTTCCATTCTTTATACCGTCGTCATAGTGTCATACTAGTTGTTACGAGTATACTACTATCTCTTTATCAACCAGTGTACAGTGCGGTAGTTCACGGCTGTGGCTACCTCTGTGTCGGCAGTCGGCAGGCAGTCCGTCCATCCATAATTGTATTATTATTATAATATATACCACCTAACCGTGTTTTTTTTTCCATTCTTTATACCGTCGTCATAGTGTCATACTAGTTGTTACGAGTATACTACTATCTCTTTATCAACCAGTGTACAGTGCGGTAGTTCACGGCTGTGGCTACCTCTGTGTCGGCAGTCGGCAGGCAGTCCGTCCATCCATAATTGTATTATTATTATAATATATACCACCTAACCGTGGTTTTTTTCCATTCTTTATACCGTCGTCATAGTGTCATACTAGTTGTTACGAGTATACTACTATCTCTTTATCAACCAGTGTACAGTGCGGTAGTTCACGGCTGTGGCTACCTCTGTGTCGGCAGTCGGCAGGCAGTCCGTCCATCCATAATTGTATTATTATTATAATATATACCACCTAACCGTGGTTTTTTTTCCATTCTTTATACCGTCGTCATAGTGTCATACTAGTTGTTACGAGTATACTACTATCTCTTTATCAACCAGTGTACAGTGCGGTAGTTCACGGCTGTGGCTACCTCTGTGTCGGCAGTCGGCAGGCAGTCCGTCCATCCATAATTGTATTATTATTATAATATATACCACCTAACCGTGGTTTTTTTATACCACCTAACCGTGGCAGTCCGTCCATAATTGTATACTAGTAAACTATCCAATCCATCCATCTCCATTGTTTACCTGAGGTGCCTTTTAGTTCTGCCTATAAAATATGGAGAACAAAAAAGTTGAGGTTCCAAAATTAGGGAAAGATCAAGATCCACTTCCACCTCGTGCTGAAGCTGCTGCCACTAGTCATGGCCGAGACGATGAAATGCCAGCAACGTCGTCTGCCAAGGCCGATGCCCAATGTCATAGTACAGAGCATGTCAAATCCAAAACACCAAATATCAGAAAAAAAAGGACTCCAAAACCTAAAATAAAATTGTCGGAGGAGAAGCGTAAACTTGCCAATATGCCATTTACCACACGGAGTGGCAAGGAACGGCTGAGGCCCTGGCCTATGTTCATGGCTAGTGGTTCAGCTTCACATGAGGATGGAAGCACTCAGCCTCTCGCTAGAAAACTGAAAAGACTCAAGCTGGCAAAAGCACCGCAAAGAACTGTGCGTTCTTTGAAATCCCAAATCCACAAGGAGAGTCCAATTGTGTCGTTTGCGATGCCTGACCTTCCCAACACTGGACGTGAAGAGCATGCGCCTTCCACTATTTGCATGCCCCCTGCAAGTGCTGGAAGGAGCACCCGCAGTCCAGTTCCTGATAGTCAGATTGAAGATGTCAGTGTTGAAGTACACCAGGATGAGGAGGATATGGGTGTTGCTGGCGCTGGGGAGGAAATTGACCAGGAGGATTCTGATGGTGAGGTGGTTTGTTTAAGTCAGGCACCCGGGGAGACACCTGTTGTCCGTGGGAGGAATATGGCCGTTGACATGCCAGGTGAAAATACCAAAAAAATCAGCTCTTCGGTGTGGAGGTATTTCACCAGAAATGCGGACAACAGGTGTCAAGCCGTGTGTTCCCTTTGTCAAGCTGTAATAAGTAGGGGTAAGGACGTTAACCACCTCGGAACATCCTCCCTTATACGTCACCTGCAGCGCATTCATAATAAGTCAGTGACAAGTTCAAAAACTTTGGGTGACAGCGGAAGCAGTCCACTGACCAGTAAATCCCTTCCTCTTGTAACCAAGCTCACGCAAACCACCCCACCAACTCCCTCAGTGTCAATTTCCTCCTTCCCCAGGAATGCCAATAGTCCTGCAGGCCATGTCACTGGCAAGTCTGACGAGTCCTTTCCTGCCTGGGATTCCTCCGATGCATCCTTGCGTGTAACGCCTACTGCTGCTGGCGCTGCTGTTGTTGCCGCTGGGAGTCGATGGTCATCCCAGAGGGGAAGTCGTAAGCCCACTTGTACTACTTCCAGTAAGCAATTGACTGTTCAACAGTCCTTTGCGAGGAAGATGAAATATCACAGCAGTCATCCTACTGCAAAGCGGATAACTGAGTCCTTGACAACTATGTTGGTGTTAGACGTGCGTCCGGTATCCGCCGTTAGTTCACAGGGAACTAGACAATTTATTGAGGCAGTGTGCCCCCGTTACCAAATACCATCTAGGTTCCACTTCTCTAGGCAGGCGATACCGAGAATGTACACGGACGTCAGAAAAAGACTCACCAGTGTCCTAAAAAATGCAGTTGTACCCAATGTCCACTTAACCACGGACATGTGGACAAGTGGAGCAGGGCAGGGTCAGGACTATATGACTGTGACAGCCCACTGGGTAGATGTATGGACTCCCGCCGCAAGAACAGCAGTGGCGGCACCAGTAGCAGCATCTCGCAAACGCCAACTCTTTCCTAGGCAGGCTACGCTTTGTATCACCGCTTTCCAGAATACGCACACAGCTGAAAACCTCTTACGGCAACTGAGGAAGATCATCGCGGAATGGCTTACCCCAATTGGACTCTCCTGTGGATTTGTGGCATCGGACAACGCCAGCAATATTGTGTGTGCATTAAATATGGGCAAATTCCAGCACGTCCCATGTTTTGCACATACCTTGAATTTGGTGGTGCAGAATTTTTTAAAAAACGACAGGGGCGTGCAAGAGATGCTGTCGGTGGCCAGAAAAATTGCGGGACACTTTCGGCGTACAGGCACCACGTACAGAAGACTGGAGCACCACCAAAAACTACTGAACCTGCCCTGCCATCATCTGAAGCAATAAGTGGTAACGAGGTGGAATTCAACCCTCTATATGCTTCAGAGGTTGGAGGAGCAGCAAAAGGCCATTCAAGCCTATACAATTGAGCACGATATAGGAGATGGAATGCACCTGTCTCAAGTGCAGTGGAGAATGATTTCAACGTTGTGCAAGGTTCTGATGCCCTTTGAACTTGCCACACGTGAAGTCAGTTCAGACACTGCCAGCCTGAGTCAGGTCATTCCCCTCATCAGGCTTTTGCAGAAGAAGCTGGAGGCATTGAAGAAGGAGCTAACACGGAGCGATTCCGCTAGGCATGTGGGACTTGTGGATGCAGCCCTTAATTCGCTTAACAAGGATTCACGGGTGGTCAATCTGTTGAAATCAGAGCACTACATTTTGGCCACCGTGCTCGATCCTAGATTTAAAGCCTACCTTGGATCTCTCTTTCCGGCAGACACAGGTCTGCTGGGGTTGAAAGACCTGCTGGTGACAAAATTGTCAAGTCAAGCGGAACGCGACCTGTCAACATCTCCTCCTTCACATTCTCCCGCAACTGGGGGTGCGAGGAAAAGGCTCAGAATTCCGAGCCCACCCGCTGGCGGTGATGCAGGGCAGTCTGGAGCGACTGCTGATGCTGACATCTGGTCCGGACTGAAGGACCTGACAACGATTACGGACATGTCGTCTACTGTCACTGCATATGATTCTCTCAACATTGATAGAATGGTGGAGGATTATATGAGTGACCGCATCCAAGTAGGCACGTCACACAGTCCGTACTTATACTGGCAGGAAAAAGAGGCAATTTGGAGGCCCTTGCACAAACTGGCTTTATTCTACCTAAGTTGCCCTCCCACAAGTGTGTACTCCGAAAGAGTGTTTAGTGCCGCCGCTCACCTTGTCAGCAATCGGCGTACGAGGTTACATCCAGAAAATGTGGAGAAGATGATGTTCATTAAAATGAATTATAATCAATTCCTCCGCGGAGACATTGACCAGCAGCAATTGCCTCCACAAAGTACACAGGGAGCTGAGATGGTGGATTCCAGTGGGGACGAATTGATAATCTGTGAGGAGGGGGATGTACACGGTGATATATCGGAGGGTGAAGATGAGGTGGACATCTTGCCTCTGTAGAGCCAGTTTGTGCAAGGAGAGATTAATTGCTTCTTTTTTGGGGGGGGTCCAAACCAACCCGTCATATCAGTCACAGTCGTGTGGCAGACCCTGTCACTGAAATGATGGGTTGGTTAAAGTGTGCATGTCCTGTTTTGTTTATACAACATAAGGGTGGGTGGGAGGGCCCAAGGATAATTCCATCTTGCACCTCTTTTTTCTTTTCTTTTTCTTTGCATCATGTGCTGATTGGGGAGGGTTTTTTGGAAGGGACATCCTGCGTGACACTGCAGTGCCACTCCTAGATGGGCCCGGTGTTTGTGTCGGCCACTAGGGTCGCTAATCTTACTCACACAGCTACCTCATTGCGCCTCTTTTTTTCTTTGCGTCATGTGCTGTTTGGGGAGGGTTTTTTGGAAGGGACATCCTGCGTGACACTGCAGTGCCACTCCTAGATGTGCCCGGTGTTTGTGTCGGCCACTAGGGTCGCTAATCTTACTCACACAGTCAGCTACCTCATTGCGCCTCTTTTTTTCTTTGCGTCATGTGCTGTTTGGGGAGGGTTTTTTGGAAGGGCCATCCTGCGTGACACTGCAGTGCCACTCCTAGATGGGCCCGGTGTTTGTGTCGGCCACTAGGGTCGCTAATCTTACTCACACAGCTACCTCATTGCGCCTCTTTTTTTCTTTGCGTCATGTGCTGTTTGGGGAGGGTTTTTTGGAAGGGCCATCCTGCGTGACACTGCAGTGCCACTCCTAGATGGGCCCGGTGTTTGTGTCGGCCACTAGGGTCGCTAATCTTACTCACACAGCTACCTCATTGCGCCTCTTTTTTTCTTTGCGTCATGTGCTGTTTGGGGAGGGTTTTTTGGAAGGGACATCCTGCGTGACACTGCAGTGCCACTCCTAGATGGGCCCGGTGTTTGTGTCGGCCACTAGGGTCGCTTATCTTACTCACACAGCGACCTCGGTGCAAATTTTAGGACTAAAAATAATATTGTGAGGTGTGATGTGTTCAGAATAGGCTGAAAATGAGTGTAAATTATGTTTTTTGAGGTTAATAATACTTTGGGATCAAAATTACCCCCAAATTCTATGATTTAAGCTGTTTTTTAGGGTTTTTTGAAAAAAACACCCGAATCCAAAACACACCCGAATCCGACAAAAATAATTCGGTGAGGTTTTGCCAAAACGCGTTCGAACCCAAAACACGGCCGCGGAACCGAACCCAAAACCAAAACACAAAACCCGAAAAATTTCAGGCGCTCATCTCTAATGAATACCACCCGGTATTACATATGAGGGTACAAATACTGCTACTACTAGTGCAAAAGGCTAGCAGTTCATATCTTTTAACAATAGGTAAACCCATGCAATCACAATAGATGGAAACACCTTTGTAAAAGTCACCTAGATAATCAGACCAATACTGATATAACAATTATCACATTCTATATCCTAGCCAAATATATATATCTTATATTTATAGCATATATAAGGGTGCTCTGGTGAAGTGCAAAATATTACATACAAATATATTAAAAAAACACCATAGAAATACCTGTGACAAAATAATATATTAAAAATAAAAAATATATACACTGTGCTGTATCTTAATGTATCGACTAATATATCTATTTATTATAATGGAGCTCATATATGTAAACCCTCAAGAAATGCTACGATTGCCCCTGTTATGTGCAGGCTCAGTGCTGAAGCTTGTAATACTTAAATGACCAGGGGCCAGGCTGTGACATGCCCACACACGGAAACGCCCACATCGCTTAAAAATTCTTACTCTGTATGGGCACCTTAAAAGTGGGCATCCATCTCAGTCCATGCACATTCAGCCACATGGATGTACATAAGGGAAGGTGTTTATAGTTGCATTTGCATAAACTTGCAGACGGGTAACGTCAATGGGGGTCATTCTGAGTTGATCGTAGCTGTGCTAAATTTAGCACAGCTACGATCATCTTCCCTGACATGCGGGGGGGCGGGGTGGGGGAGGGGGCGCCCAGCACAGGGCTAGTCCGCCGTGCATGTCAGTGCCGCCCCCCCCCCCCCCCGTAGAAGTGCAAAGGCATCGCACAGTGGTGATGCCTTTGCACTTCAAGAGTAGCTCTTGGCCAGCGCAGATTTAGCGTGCTGGCCGGGAGCTACACATCGCTCCCCGGCCCACAGCGGCTGTGTGTGACATCATGCAGCCGCTCCGGCCCGCCCCCCCCGTTCGGTCCGGCCACGCCTGTGTTGGCTGGACCGCACCCACGAAACGCCCCCCGCCCAGTGCCCAGTGACCGCCTCTGCCTGTCAATCAGGCAGAGGCGATCGTAGCGGTGATGAAACATACTGTATATAAATTTGCATAAGATTGACCCCATCAAACCTACAAGAAATAGGGTCCTGGTAAGAGTGATACCCCTTTCAGATCGCCACCTCTGAACACAGGTAATTGGCACATGAACACGCATAACCCGTGTTCAGGTGCGGTCTGAAAGGTGCAAGGGTTGAAATACCGGGTTGAGCGACCCAGTATTTCAACCTTGGTCGCGAGCAGGGTTGAACTCATGTTCAACCCGGCTCCCTGTGCAGTGTGTGTCAATGCAACACGTTTCCCGTTCACTGTGTGTGTACGGCGCTACCCTTGCCGCATCACCGCTGATGTCCCCAACCCGGCAATATGCCAGGTTGCAGGCAGCGGCAGCGGGGCGCCTGAGGTGGGTAGCACACTGGGAGCTCCCTTGTCAGGTTTCTGTGTGCGACCCGCCTCAGGCGGTCTGAAAGGGGTATCAGTTGTAACAAATTCAAGAAAAGTTCCATATCCAACCATAACGGGGCCATCCAAGAGTCCAAGAAATATTATTGCCGACAATGGGAAAGTTATTGTGCAGCTTTAAAAAGGAAGTAACGTCCTTCAGGTATGTACATTGTTTTGAAATATGAGGTTGGATGCCTGTGTCCAGAAACTGCAAGATGGATTGATAAAGTGACCCCCTGTCAGATATGATGTGTGGGGGGCATAGTCATATCCTTATGTATGGGTAATTTTATATAAAACAGGTGAGGTCGGAAAAGTAATAAGGCTGAATAATATCTGGTCTATAGGTTGACAGTAAAAAGGTCCACAGTTAATAGGTCGACCACTAATGGTTGACAAGGGCATTAGGCAGACCTGTAAAAGGTTGACAGTGGTCAACAGGTACACAAAAGGTCGACAGGTTAAAATGGACAACATGGCAATGAGCAACACATATGGTCGACATAACTTTTGAAGGTTTTTTGCAACTTTTTCATACTTTGCCATCCATGTGGACTATGGGGGATATCCAATTATCCCCGTTAAAACATCGGGTCTGAAAAACGGCCATTTTCGACCGTTTATCTGACTTTTTTCGATGTTTCACTGATTTTTTTTTTACAGGCTATCCTATTAAATCGCATGTAAAAAAAACGGGGTGATAACGGGGCTGTTTCACCCCAAAACACACAGGTTCAGTAAAACCTGTGTGTTTTCGGGTGAAACAGCCCCGTATTAGGATGTAAATGGGGCTGTTTCCGGGGATTCTGCTTCGCCTGCTGGAGGCAGGTGAAACAAAATCTCCGTTAAGCCGACGCGTGCCGCGGCTTATTAGATAGCTGAAAAAGCTGCTAGCTGATTGCAGCGAAACGCGTCAGGAGTACAGGGACCTACGCCAGGAACCTACTGCTGGAAGAACGGACCATCCCCTATTTTAATCCAGATCACCATTTGTACTTGGAGGACTTTAATAGCAAGCCGAACCGATGAACTATATCTACCGTATTGCATGAGGAGCTCACCATCTAAAATCTCAGAGCACCACATCCTCTAGCGGTAATTTGACAATACATTGGACACTGCTTACCTCCTAAAATCTGCTTACGCTGGACTTTGACACCTTTGGGGAATAAATTTGGAACGGACTTCCCATCTTTAAATCTTCTTTCAATTCCAGGCTGTTTGGGTAACCCTAAATTCATTTATTGTACTAACTGTGTTTTTTTAACCTTTTATTATTGCTGCATGCATTTTTATGGTGTATTTACCTTAAAATCTCAGTGTATTAATTCTTTATTATTAAATTGTGCAATTACTAGATACATCATTATTGTTGTCATATTGAACAAATTCAGCGCAGCCTCCATTTTGTTTTTTGTTTATACACTATTACTGTACCTGCGAGATTGGGAAAGACAGGAAAAACACTGAGTAGACATTAGATGTTTCTGCCCATCAATATTTTTCATTGGAGATTAGACATATTTAATAGATAGATAAAGTAATTACTGTCATTTTATCTAATGCAACAAAGAACATTGGGAGTTGCAAAACCTTGCTATGGTCATGTCTGCTGTGCCTTGTTGCACAGTTACAGAGCACAGTTTATGGGAAGCTATAGATTAGTAATACTAGGCATATCTTCCTGACTCCATTAGAACAATTAAAATAGAGTTATGCAACAAATGCTTTTTAAGATTGGTAGGATTGCGACACACCATAAAATACATCAGTGTTGCGTCATTTCATGAAACTTCTTCTGCGTTTATGAACAGTGGGGAAAACCCACTGGTACACTAATAAGACTTGCATGAGGCAATTTTGTTGTGACATACATTACACTTCATCTGCTGTCTGTAGCACTAGCATTTAGAATGGGAAAAATTGAGCTTGTTCCACTGGAATTGGGACGGTTGGGAGGTTTGCATTAAGTACCACCCAGATGCGTTTATGGGGGAACCACAACAGATATCGGCATTCTACAAACATACTAGTAGGTTAATCGGTAGGGCAAACAATTAATTCTAGTGTGACTATATGTGATAGGGAATATGATGATAGATGTGAATGAATTACACATTGTATTCTCTCACAGAAAAAGAGAAAATGCAGGTGCACAGTGCTAAACAGAACAATTATAATAATTTCAACATGGAGTAAAACTGAGGTTCTTAACATAATTTTGGCCAAAAATATGGGCCCATCTACCACGACTAGGTGACCATGTCAGGTAGGTCCCTAACATTCCTAACGTTCAAGTCCTGTGCACGGGTTTCCCTGGACTAGCACAACTCAACTACCCCAAGGCATCACACTAGTAAGAAGTAGCAATTTATGTGTTAGAAAGTGTTACATTTCTAAGAAGTAGCAGTGTTATGTAGGTGAGAAGTAGTCATTAAGGAAGTAGTAATTCAGTAGTTACAATAATGATGCCCCAAAGCAGCCCTAGCTGCCCTACCACACCAACCCAGGCACCCCAAACCCTTTTCTAATACAAGCATTTAGCATGGGAAAATCAGGACTGACTGTCCCACTAGAAATGAGATGGTTAAGATATATGTATTAAGTACCACTCAGATGTGTGTACGGGGGACCACAGCAGATATTAGATACATCCGTCAGCATTCCAGAAACATATGGTAGGTTAATTGGCTTCTGGCAAACAATGAACTCTAGTGTGTATGTGTGAATATATGTGATAGGCAATATAGAGTGTAAGGTTCACTCGGGGGAATGACTGATGTGAATGACTGACATACTGTATTCTCTGTAAAAAGTTGCAGTATATGCAAGTGCTACACGTATAAATAACTTAATAAATGAGCATTAATCTTACAGTGGATGTTAAGTATTAGTTAAAAATAAGGCAATAGCAATTCTATTCAAAAGTGCAGAATTCAGAAATACAACATTATGTGAAGCAACAGAAAAAGTTTGTTTAAATCGTGGTTCTACTTGACTTTTAAACCAAATTAGCACCTTGTAGTCATGATATATTCAAGCAACAGTACTAATAATGTTTGTTATTTTTATTTCTTGACTATGAAGGGGGGTTGTTCAGGTTTGATAGAAAAGCAAAAAAGCAAGCAACTGGGCAAAACCATGTGCAGTGCAGGTGGGGCAGATGTAACATGTGCAGAGAGAGTTAGATTTGGGTGGGTTATACTGTTTCTGTGCAAGGTAAACACTGGCTGCTTAATTAATTTTTACACTGCAATTTAGATTTCAGTTAGAACACAGCCCACCCAAATCGAACTCTCTCTGCACATGTTACATTTACCCCACCTGCAGTGCAACATGGTTTTTCCCATTAGTGTGCTTTTTTGGTTTGCTAACAAACCTGAATAAGGCCCTATAAGCTTTTAAGTTATATAAGGTAGACATCGCTTCTGCAACCAAGCATGTGTGTCTTATAAATGGCAGGATTGTCATGCCCACTACAGCACATGGCTGGTATTCACCTATACATGCAGAGCCGTCCATAGGCATAGGCAAACTAGGCAATTGCCTAGGGCATTTGATATGCCTAGGGGCATCAGCAGCTTCTGCTGATTAAAATGATATGTGGCATGCCTATATTCTGTGTAGCATTTACAGCAGATACAGCTACAGTCTCACACAGTATATAGGCATGCCGCATATCATTTTATTCAGCAGAATCTGCTTGTGCACCTTAGCCACATAGCAATGCAAATAAGATGCATTTTCATTAAAATAATGTGCCCGACGTTAGCATTGAGGCAAGATTTATGAGGACACATCTGTATCCAAGCAGAGGCAGAGGTCACAGTGTTAGTGGCAGTGTGAGTGCTGTGTGCATGTGAGTGGGTTGGTTGTGCAGTAGTGTTCGGAATATGTGTAAGGAGCATTATGTGTGTCATGTAAAAATGCATTAATAATGTGCAACATATGTGTAAGGGGTACTGTGTCATTATGTGTAGAAGTGCATTAATAATGTGCGGCATATGTATAACAGGGTACTACTGTATGTGTGTCATTATGTGTATAGGGGACTAATAATGTGCAGCAAATGTGTAGGGGGCACTATGTGTATCATTATGTGTATAAGGGCATTAATAATGTGCAGCATATGTGTAAGGGACATTATGTGTAAAAGGGCATTAATTAAGGTTGTCATAATGTGTAAGGCGCATTATGTTTATAAGGACATTAATAATGTGTCTCATATGTGTAAGGGGCATTACTGTGTGGCATTATGTGTATAAGGTGCTCTACTATATGGCATTGCGTATAGAAAGGGCACTACTGTGTCCTCTAATGTGAATAAGGAGCAATAGGGTGTGGTGTAATGTGAATGTGAATAAGGAGCAATTCAGTGTGAAGTAATGTGAATAAGGGGCTCTAATGTAACGTTTAAAAGGTAAAGTGATACTACTGTGCGATGTAATATGAATTATGGACACTATCGCATGATCAAATGTGAATAAAGTTGCAGTACTGTGTGGCGTTATTAGAATTGGGGTTACTATTGTGTGGCCATGCCCCTTGCCAGTAAAAACACACCCCTTTTTGGGCTGTGTGCCAAATGTGCGAACTGTTCCTATTTAAAATATAGGGGGTATAAACACCAAAATAAGGACTGCTATGGATGAGGGGTGGTGGTGCTGGGAAAGAGGTGCAAGGTCAGAGGCGGAACCAGCGATGGTGCTAGAGGGCACCAGCGGTGGTGCTTGGGGGCACCATCTAAAATTTTGCCTAGGGCATCATATTGGTTAGGGCCGGCTCTGCTACTGCCACCCTGTCCCTGGCATCACCCACTGCTGTCACCTTCTCCTTGGCATCACCCTCCCCATCACCTTCTCCCTGGCATCACCCACTGCTGTCACTCTCTCCCTGGCGTCACGCTCTTCCTGACGTCATGCTTTTCCTGTCACCCACTCCCTGTCCCCCACTGCTATCACCCTCTCTCTGGCATCACCCTCTCCCTGTCACCCACTGCTGGCTAATTTGTTGTCCAGGACTTCCATTAACTTAATAGCGCCGCATCCACGGTGCTATTAAGTAATGGAAGCCCTGGACAACAAAATTGCATTCATGTCCTCCTCCCACTCCCTTCCCAGTCCCAAACACTAATTTTTTATTTTTTTCTATAAAAATGTACAATATATCACAAGTATAACGAGCAGGCAGGCAGTAGGCATTGGCGGCAGTGGCGGCATCGGACTCAGATGCAAATTAGTGGCGGAGGGCTGGGTCAGTTGATGGTGGGCAAGTTTGTAAGCCATTGGCGGTGGCAGCGGGCATCGGCTCAGGGGCAGCAGCGAGCATTGGCTCGGCGGTGGTAGGGTCATCGGCAGGATTGGGCAGACATTATGGGTGCAGTGCCTCACCAGCCACTGATATCACTGCACGCCACTGGAACATAGTGGTCATTTGTAGGTGTGTAGGATACAAGCTTTAGGTATAGAAGTGCTAATGTGTGGCATTATGTGTATAAGGTGCTCTACTGTGTGGCGTAACGTATAGAAAGAGCACTACTGTGTGGTCTAATGTGAATAAAGAGCAATATAGTGTGGTGTAATGTGAATAAGGATCAATTCAGTGTGATGTAATGTGAATAAGGGGCACTACTGTGAGGAGTAACGTATACAAGGTAAAGTGATACAACTGTGTGATGTAGCGTAAATAAGGAACACTATTGCATGAATAATGTGAATAAAGTTGCACTACTGTGTGGCGTAATTTGAATTGGGGGTACTGTTGTGTGACCATGCCCCTTCCCAACAAAAACACACTCTTTTTTAGGCTGTGTGCCAAATGTGCGCACTGTTCCAATTTAAAATATAGGGGGTAGGAGCACCAAAATGAGGACTGCTATGGGTGAGGGGTGATGGTGCTGGGAAAGGGGTGCAGGGTCAGAGGCGGAACTACCGGCGGTGTTAGGGGGCACCAGCCAAAATCTTGCCTAGGGCATCATATTGGTTAGGGCCGGCTCTGTATACATGAGCTGCAAAGGCAAAACACCAGATCAGAGAACAGCCCGATTCCCCATTCTCATTTCCCCCACATTAAACTGAACTTATCCTGCTTTCGTTTTCATGTGTGCACTTTCTGCACCTGCTGTTGTCCAGTTAAATAAGCTAGTACATAACAATATCTTGTTTTGCATTTCTGTCACTTAAAGAACCCACATATACAATACCCTGTATTAATATTTAATCAAAACGATATTTTTTCAGTGAACAATCGCAATACAAACAGAACAATGCAAATATAATCAATTTGATACACTGTGCGTGCATACTAGAGACAGTTCTTAATTCTGATGGTTCAACTGGCCCACAAAATCAGAATTTCAGGGGGAGATTTATCAAAGCTTAAAGAGAGAAAAAGTGGAGAGAAATAAAGTACTAACCAATCAGCTTCTGTCATTTTTCAAATACAGCCAGGATTAAGGACCAGCAAGTCCGAAACGCGCTGGAAAAGAATTAATGAGTGAAGCCCTGACGTCATCCCGCCTGCGCCAAACGGGTGTGAAGACGGGAGCGCGTGTACCAGCTTCGGGACCAGCCGGCAGGACGCGATCCGCAAGAAAGAAGCACAGTCTGGACGTGACTAAAGGTAGGCAGCAATAGGGATAGCTAGTTAGACTTTCCCACTGCAGCCGCAGTACGGACCGAAGTGCCGGCATCTAAAAAAAAGGACTCCCGCACAGGATTTCTCACATCAGCACGAATGTGCTGTAAACATTTCTAATTAACCATTTCTTTTTTCACAGGTGTTTGCAAAAAAATCTTTTATTATTTTTTATTATTTCATTTTATATATTTAAGCGCTCCTGTCATTCCGTTTTATTGTTATTATTTCTTAAAGGAGCAGCTGCACAAAACTTTCAAAGCGCGGGTTATCCATCACACTTATTACATTTTTCAAATACAGCCTGTAACATATCAGTTAGGTGCTGATTGGTTGGTACAATGGGTTCTATTTACTAAGCCTTGGATGGAGATAAAGTGGACGGACATAAAGCACCAGCCAATCAGCTGCTAACTGCCATGTTGCAGGCTGGGTTTGAAAAATGACAGGAGGTGGTTGGTTGTTACTATATCTCCATCCAAGGCTTAATAAATAGACCCCTTTATCCAGTAGCGAATTTCCCATTAAGCATGTGAGGCACGTGCCTAGGGGCGGCACTTTTTTGGGGGCAGCCGCAGCACTTGATGCTTGTGTTGGCACTGTCAGCCCAAAAAGTACCAGTAACTGCAAAATATTTCTACTCCACCATATGCCATCTTGAATGGAGTGTAAATGGGTTGGACATCCACATACTGCCTCTGTAAGATTTCCTTTTTAGTAAATATATAATATATAATAATAATAATAATAATAATAATAATAAAAAAAAAGAAAATCATAGTTAGTGTTTATTTTTTTAATTTTCTATTAAATTGGCTATCATTAAATGAGGTATTATAATGAATCAATAAAAATAATAAAATTATGCAGGAGGGGGCGTTACTGCTGTGCCTAGGGGTGCCCTCACCCCTTATTCCGCCCCTGCCTTTATCCCTCTCCACTTTATCTTCAAGGCTTGATACATGATCTCCCCCTAAAGGGCCCTAAAGACTCGGCAACCCGCCGCCGAGCTGCCCGACGGTCGATACGGCAGACAGGTGATCCGACGGCAGGGAGGAGGTGACGGGTCTTTACCATCCTCTGATGAAATGACAAGTGCTAAGGTCGAGAAACGCGTTAGGTACGGCTACCTGAGTAACCGCTCACTACAGAATATCGACCGAATTGTCCCTGGACAACTTTATTACAAACTGCCCCAGCCGCCAGCAGCCGGAAGCCAACACCTGTGCACGATCCGAGCCCACAAAGGACTATCCAGCTGCACTACCTGGGAAGCACCCAGACAGCGCAACACATGGCGGCTCATAGCGGCACAGCTTCACTGGTGTCCCGGCGGCACATGCATCCAGGCAGCGGCTCTATAACTATTGGTGCCGTCTGACCCTACGGGACCCTGCAGCTCGTTGGACGGCGGACGGCTAATTACGGGACTCAGCTACATCGAGACTTAAAGGGCCCTACACATTGGCCGATCCGCCGCCGAGCTGCCCGACGGCGGATACGGCCGACGTGAAGGCCCATACACATTAGACGATGTCGCTCTGTGAGCGACATCGTCTAACGTTTCCTCCTCCCGGGCCGGCCGGTCGGCGGCCGCCTGTACGCACTGAGCGATATGACCGCTCATATCGCTCAGTGACGTCACGCCCCCACCAGCCCTGCATGAAGGTCGTGGACGACAGTCCACATCCTTCATGCATGCCCTACCGACAGCGATGATCGTTGCCGACCCGCGGGGCCGCGCATCGGTCGTCGCTGGCGGCATACACACTTAACGATATAATGAGCGACGTTGCTCAAGGAGGGGGAAAATGAGCGACATCGCTCATTATATCGTTAAGTGTGTATGGACCTTGAGACCCGGCGGCAGGGGGGGGGGGGGCAGTGACGGGGGGAGTGAAGTTTCTTCAACCCCCCCGTCACCCGGCTCCATAGAAGTACAGGCAAATATGGACGAGATCGTCCATATTGGCCTGCATGTACAGCCGACGGGGGACCAGCGATGAACGAGCGCGGGGCCGCGCATCGTTCATCGCTGGAGCCTCCACACTGAAAGATATGAACCAGTTCTCGTTCATATCTTTGGCTGATGTCGGCTAGTGTGTAGGGCCATAAGAGTGCAGCTTCACGGCGGCCCCGATCTGCTAATCAGCACGGCTGCATGTTAAACCTTTGGAATCATACAGGTACTTTCACTGACGGTCAATATATGACCATTTGTTCATAATTGGCTACTGGATATTAATTCAATACCAAATAGAGTGAGTCCAGCTGATTAAGTTATCAAACAGGCTGGCCAGCCTAAAAGATATATCAAATATCCATTAAAGTCTTTTTTGGACTATGAAGAAATAGACACTTTTCATCTAATACCAAGTTACCTTATTTTGCTTATTAGCAACTCTTTAGGAGATTGTTACAATTTCCAACCATTAACAGAGCCTCTTGAAAACGAGGTATTCATATGGAAATTGGTAGATGTTTATACTAAAGTATGACAGCTTCATATAATGTTAACAATGTGGTCATTGGGGGTCATTCCGAGTTGTTCGCACGCAAGCTGCTTTTAGCAGCTTTGCACACGCTAAGCCGCCGCCTACTGGGAGTGAATCTTAGCTTCTTAAATTTGCGAACGAAAGATTCGCAATATTGCGATAAGACATCTCTGTGCAGTTTCTGAGTAGCTCGAGACTTACTCTGCCAGTGCGATCAGTTCAGTGCTTGTCGTTCCTGGTTTGACGTCACAAACACACCCAGCGTTCGCCCAGACACTCCTCCATTTCTCCAGCCACTCCCGCGTTTTTCCCAGAAACGGTAGCGTTTTTTCACACACGTCCATAAAACGGCCAGTTTCCGCCCAGAAACACCCACTTCCTGTCAATCACATTACGATCACCAGAACGAAGAAAAAACCTCGTAATGCCGTGAGTAAAATTCCTAACAGCATAGCCAATTTACTTGGTGCAGTCGCAGTGCGAACATTGTGCATGCGCAATAAGCAGAAATTCGCTGCGATGCGAAAAAAAATACAGAGCGAACAACTCGGAATGACCACCATTGTGAGGTTATGTTTTAATTTTTACATTTATTTGAAGTATTGAACTTTTTACAATTTATACTGTATATTCTTCCTTCTACGCACGTATTGGTATCTGTTCTTTTGGGAGGTGACGGGGGCAGTGAAGTTTCTTCACTCCCCCCGTCACCCGCCTCTATAGCAGTGCAAGCTAATATGGATGAGATCGTCCATATTGGCTTGCATGCATAAGCGACGGGGCACCAACGATGAACGAGCGCGGGGTCGTGCATCGTTCATCGTTGGTGCCTACACACTGAACGATATGAACGAGTTCTCGTTCATTAATGAACGAGAACGTTCATATCAGTCACTGAAATCTTTCAGTGTGTAGGGCCCTTTAGTTTTGAAAGAACTTTTCAATCAGATTTCAGCAGTATAGATCATTCCTGTTCCACAGGTGAAACCAGCTTGGTCAGTTCTCACTTAATGTAATTTCAGTACAGCAGTAGTTCCCAAACTGGGTGCTGTGGCAGGGGTGCAAAGGGTTGGTGGTCCAGGACCAAATCAAATGATATATGGTCAGTGTGATAGGCTTTCCCAGTGCTGGTGGCTGCCAATCATAAAATATGTGGAGAAACAGAAGCACAAACCTATCTAACACATAACTAACCCTAAGGATGACTGATAAACATCATTTACTTCATTTAATCATTTATTCTGAAATTCTCAATAAGAAACTTTTGGCCTAGGGGTGCTGTGGAACAAATTCTGATACTCTAGGGCACCGTTTATTCAAGAAGGGGAAATAAATCCTAATGAGCAGATTAATGTAAATACATTACACTCCAATCCTCCCAAGATCAAATGCAAATTTTGGGCATTTGCAACATACGGATGTAGCCACGCTCATCGTGGCTACATGTTACCGCGATCGTGCGTTAACCGCATGCACATATGGGACACGTGCACATCTTAGACACCCACGCGCCCCATTCGCATGAATGGGAGCCGCAAATATCGCAGCTTGGCACGGCTAGGTGTGGGCGCGCCTAGCCGCACTGAGAGTGCTTGTCCAGCGCAGCTGCAGATGTAGCCACGATGAACATGGCTACGGGTTCAGTATGATTTCCCGAAGGAGGGGATGCTGGCAGTCAGAATACAGCGGCATCGCATCCATCAGAATCCAGACAGCCCCCTTTAAAGTACCCTAACCCTCCTCTGCCCCCACCCTATCCCTCCCTTGTGGGTGCCTAAACCTGACCCTCCCAGGTGCTGCCTAACCCAAACCCTCCCTTCCCCGATGCCTAAACCTAATCCTCAAGCAGGGAGCTTGATGCCTAACCCTAACCTCCCCTTCCATGTGCCGAAACCTAACCCTCTCTCCCCGGACCCAAACCCTAACCTTCCCAGCCCTGCACCCTAACCCCTCTTCTCCTGCCTAAACCTAACCTCCCCCTCCTCTGCGTCCCGCTGTCAGGACGATCAGGATTGTGATGCCGGTATCCCGTATGGCGCTGGTATCTAGACGCCGTGATTGCGTCCTCTTTCGGGATCCCGGCGTCGGTATATCGACCACCGGTATCCCATACATCGGGAAGCTAACTGCTTCCCCGTCGTTACATCTGTATGTTGCTTTTATGCAGAAATTGCCACAAAACTAAAAGATGGCTAAACTATTAGGAAACAGCTGGTTTAGGCTTAAACAGACCCACATGTCTTATAATGAAGAAACAAGTATTTGTTGATACATTTATTAACATAATGAAGTAATAGGCCCTACACATTGGCCGATCCGCCGCCGAGCTGCCCGACGGCGGACACGGCCGACGTGAGACCCGGCGGCGGGGGGGGGGGGGGGGCAGTGACGGGGTGGAGTGAAGTTTCTTCACTCCCCCCGTCACCCGGCTCCATAGAAGTACAGGCAAATATGGACGAGATCGTCCATATTGGCCTGCATGTACAGCCGACGGGGGACCAGCGATGAACGAGCGCGGGGCCGCGCATCGTTCATTGCTGGAGCCTCCACACTGAAAGATATGAACGAGTTCTCGTTCATTTATGAACGAGATCGTTCATATCTTTGGCTGATGTCGGCTAGTGTGTAGGGCCATAAGAGTGCAGCTTCACGGCGGCCCCGATCTGCTAATCAGCACGGCTGCATGTTAAACCTTTGGAATCATACAGGTACTTTCACTGACGGTCAATATATGACCATTTATTCAGAATTGGCTACTGGATATTAATTCAATACCAAATAGAGTGAGTCCAGCTGATTAAGTTATCAAACAGGCTGGCCAGCCTAAAAGATATATCAAATATCCATTAAGTCTTTTTTGGACTATGAAGAAATAGACACTTTTCAT
The DNA here is from genome assembly GCF_028390025.1 of Pseudophryne corroboree. NCBI lineage: Eukaryota > Metazoa > Chordata > Amphibia > Anura > Myobatrachidae > Pseudophryne > Pseudophryne corroboree. The sequence continues at coordinate 52,610,114 of NC_086450.1, forward strand.
CTAATACAAATTTACCTTATTTTGCTTATTAGCAACTCTTTAGGAGATTGTTACAATTTCCAACCATTAACAGAGCCTCTTGAAAACGAGGTATTCATATGGAAATTGGTAGATATTTATACTAAAGTATGACAGCTTCATATAATATTAACAATGTGGTCATTCTGAGGTTATGTTTTAATTTTTATATTTATTTGAAGTATTGAACTTTTTACAATTTATACTGTATATTCTTCCTGCTGCGCACATATTGGTATCTGTTCTTTTGGGAGGTGACGGGGGAAGTGAAGTTTCTTCACTCCCCCCGTCACCCGCCTCTATAGCAGTGCAAGCTAATATGGATGAGATTGTCCATATTGGCTTGCATGCATAAGCGACCTTGCACCAATGATGAACGAGCGCGGGGCCGTGCATCGTTCATCGTTGGTGCCTACACACTGAACGATATGAACGAGTTCTCGTTCATTAATGAACGAGAACGTTCATATCTTTCACTGAAATCTTTCAGTGTGTAGGGCCCTTTAGTTTTGAAAGAACTTTTCAATCAGATTTCAGCAGTATAGATCATTCCTGTTCCACAGGTGAAACCAGCTTGGTCAGTTCTCACTTAACGTAATTTCAGTACAGCAGATTTCAGCAGTATAGATCATTCCTGTTCCACAGGTGAAACCAGCTTGGTCAGTTCTCACTTAACGTAATTTCAGTACAGCAGTAGTTCCCAAACTGGGTGCTGTGGCAGGGGTGCAAAGGGTTGGTGGTCCAGGACCAAATCAAATGATATATGGTCAGTGTGATAGGCTTTCCCAGTGCTGGTGGCTGCCAATCATAAAATATGTGGAGAAACAGAAGCACAAACCTATCTAACACATAACTAACCCTAAGGATGACTGATAAGCATCATTTACTTCATTTAATCATTTATTCTGAAATTCTCAATAAGAAACTTTTGGCCTAGGGGTGCTGTGGAACAAATTCTGATACTCTAGGGCGCCGTTTATTCAAGAAGGGGAAATAAATCCTAATGAGCAGATTAATGTAAATACATTACACTCCAATCCTCCCAAGATCAAATGCAAATTTTGGGCATTTGCAACATACGGATGTAGCCACGCTCATCGTGGTTACATGTTACCGCGATCGTGCGTTAACCGCATGCACATCTGGGACACGTGCGCATCTTAGACACCCACGCGGCCCATTCGCATGAATGGGAGCCGCAAATATCGCAGCTTGGCACGGCTAGGTGTGGGCGCGCCTAGCCGCACTGAGAGTGCTTGTCCAGCGCAGCCGCAGATGTAACCATGATGAACATGGCTACGGGTTCAGTATGATTTCCTGAAGGAGGGGATGCTGGCAGTCAGAATACAGCGGCATCCCGTCCATCAGAATCCAGACAGCCCCCTTTAAAGTACCCTAACCCTCCTCTGCCCCCACCCTATCCCTCCCTTGTGGATGCCTAAACCTGACCCTCCCAGGTGCTGCCTAACCCAAACCCTCCCATCCCCGCTGCCTAAACCTAATCCTCAAGCAGGGAGCTTGATGCCTAACCCTAACCTCCCCTTCCATGTGCCGAAACCTAACCCTCTCTCCCCGGACCCAAACCCTAACCTTCCCAGCCCTGCACCCTAACCCCTCTTCTCCTGCCTAAACCTAACCTCCCCCTCCTCTGCGTCCCGCTGTCAGGACGATCAGGATTGTGATGCCGGTATCCCGTATGGCGCTGGTATCTAGACGCCGTGATTGCGTCCTCTTTCGGGATCCCGGCGTCGGTATATCGACCACCGGTATCCCATACATCGGGAAGCTAACTGCTTCCCCGTGGCTACATCTGTATGTTGCTTTTATGCAGAAATTGTCACAAAACTAAAAGATGGCTAAACTATTAGGAAACAGCTGGTTTAGGCTTAAACAGACCCACATGTCTTATAATGAAGAAACAAGTATTTGTTGATACATTTATTAACATAATGAAGTAATGGGCCCTACACATTGGCCTATCCGCCGCCGAGCTGCACGACGGTGGATACGGCAGACGGGCGACCCTGCGGCGGTGGGACAGTGACGGGGGAAGTGAAGTTACTTCACTCCCCCCGTCACACGGCTCCGTAGCAGTGCAGGCAAATATGGACGAGATCGTCCATATTGGCCGGCATGCACAGCCGACGGGGCACCAGCGATGAACGAGCGCGGGGCCGCGCATCGTTCATCGCTGGTGCCTCCACACTGCACGATATGAACGTTATCTCGTTCATTAATGAACGAGATCATTCATATCGTGCAGTGATGTTGGCCAGTGTGTAGGGCCTATTACACTTACATCAGAGCTGTCAGTAAAACACATTGCTAGACAAATCCTATGCCATGCATTTTGGATACTTCTACAGGCAAACTGGAGGCACTTTAGCCATTTAGCTAATATATTATTTGTAAAACCCTCTTAAAAATTAATGATATGAATTGCTAAATTCTGTGTGCCACAGTAAACCCAAGTATCATTAATTATTCCTAGAAGTATCATTAAGTAATTAAGGAAGTACCATAAAATATTCCTGGAAGCCTGAATACAGGTAATGCTTGTCTGACAACTTCTCAAACATGCAACTTACAGAGCTAATTTCAATGCCCTAAACAATGACATGCCTGAAATGATGGTAACAGGTTTACCCATAACAGCTCCTGGTCTATGTATCATTAGAGGGAGCTGCCAGCTGTTATCACAGCATATCACAGTGTTACAAAAGGATTTTCTGCAGAAATTTATGAAAAGTCAACTTAGATGGGATATTTATTTATTTATTATTTATTAGCAGTTTCTTATATAGCGCAGCATATTCTGTTGCTCTTTACAATTAGAACAACAGTTATAGAACAAAACTGGGCAAAGACAGACAGACATAGAGGTAGGAAGGCCCTGCTCGCAAGCTTACAATCTATAGGGAAATAGGCATTGATACACAGGGATAGATGCTACCTGTTACATAATGGTTCCCCAGATTGCTAGGTTCTTAGTGGGTTGTATGATATGATCACCCAGCAATGTTGGAAGACAAAATGTGAGGTTATGTGGACTCTACAGAGAGGATGTAATTAAATAGGGAAGCACTGAAGGTTATGTGGGTGGGTCTGGAATTTGATAGGCTTGTCTGAAGAGGTGAGTTTTCAGAGAACGTTTAAAGTTTGGAGACTAGAGGAGAGTCTTATTGTGCGTGGGATAGAAGTTCAATAAGAGCCTGTCCTGGTGAAGGGTCTGCAATAAAGAGGGGCAGATGTACTAAGCCTTAGAGAGTGTTAAAGTGAAGAGTGATAAAGTACCAGCCTATCAGCTCCTGTCGTTTTTCAAACACATGCCCAGATTTATCAAGCCTTGGAGAGTGATAAATTGCACGGGGATAAAGTTCCAGCCAATCAGCTCCTAATGGCCATGTTACAAGCTGTGTTTAAAAAATTACAACTAGGAACTGACTGGCTGGTTCTTTATAACCGTGCAATTTATCACTCTCCAAGGCTTGATAAATCTGGGCCACAGTCTGTAAACTGGCAGTTAGGAGCTGATTGGCTGGTACTTTATCTCCATCCACTCTACCACTCTCTAAGGCTTAGTACATCTGGCTCAGAGTTTGACTAATGCACGAGATGTCTTTTTTAAATTGCACTAAAAACTAAAAAATGCCTAGACTATGAAGAAACACCCGTTTTGTTTTAGGATTAATAATGAGACTTTATGGGGTCTATTTACTAAGGCTTGGATGGAGATAAAGTGGACGGAGATAAAGTACCAGCCAATCAGCTCTAACTGCCATGTTACAGGCTGTGTTTGAAAAATGACATTTAGGAGCTGATTGGCTGGTACTTTATCTCCGCCCACTCTATCTCCATCCAAGGCTTAGTAAATAGACCCCATCTTTCTAATAATGCAGGATGCTAAAACAAGTGAAGGACTTAATAAAGTGTCATAATAGATTTCCACTTTCACTGGTGCTATGCCAGTAGGCTGGCCAGATCCCAAGATCCTCCGTGCGCTAGGCACTCTGGATCCTCCTTCTACATGCAACCTGGAGACGCGTTCTCTATTCAGCTGATATCTTATGTACAAAACACCCTCTTAAATTATAATTATATCAATTAGCACAACATGTGCATCATTAGCAGAAACAAAAACAATATTGTTGATGTAATAAAGATTATATCAATTGCTATACTTGTCTGAATCTGATGATTATCTTAATGAAATGACAATAGAAAACAAATAAGTGAAAATAAAAATAATATGAATGTAAAGAGTAAAAATAAAGTAAAATAAAAATTTCCTGTAAATAATAACCAGTATCTATGGATGTCCAGTAAACAGGCCAAAATAAAAATAGGGAAAAAATGTGCTTTTCAGGTAAAAAAAAAAACATTAAAAATTCAGTGCAGTAAAAGAATAGATATTAGATACAGTGTTAGGATAGATAGATAGATAGATAGATAGATAGATAGACAGACAGACAGACAGACAGACAGACAGACAGACAGACAGATAGATAGATAGATAGATAGATAGATAGATAGATAGATAGATAGAACAGACAGACAGACAGACAGACAGACAGACAGACAGACAGATAGATAGATAGATACTGTATCTCAGTTTTGGAAGACAGACCGTCTGTTCTACCCTCTTCCAGCTGACGTTAGGTTTCACTTCACTGTAAATTTGCGGAATTTACAGTCAGTGACCAGATCTGTGTTTATAATGACTAATTCATTCTGCTGTGTTGTCTGGTTGGTGCAGGACAGGGCTGCTCGTTAACACCTAATAATGCTAGTTAAACAAGCTCACTTTTATGGGCAGAGATAGAGATGTGCCCTCATACATCATTGCTGAAGACCCGCCAAACAGCCCCTCTCACTGCGCCAAGTCCGGGGAGTCTCTGCTCACATCGGGAGTCTTTATTGCATAAACATGCATCTTAGCCACAACACGATGCAGCTAGGCAGAACCAGGAGAGTGGAACCAACCAATCAGCTTCTAGCTGCCACGTTGCAGGGTGTGTTTGAAAAATTACAGTTAGTAGCTGTTTGGTTAGTACTTTATCACCATGCTATTTATCATTCTCCAAGGCTTGATAAATCTGAGCATGAGTCTCTAAATCTGTATACGAAGTAAAACAATGTAGCAACCACAACATTTTTCCAATTCATGTTCCATTGTGCTGCGTTTTCAGACACAATATACAACGCATCGTGTTGCGAATAAGACACATTTTCGCTCCAAAAAGATGTCCGTCGCTAGCAGAACTGCACAGGATTTGGCGGCTCACTCACTACCGGCATCTCACACTGAATTGCATTTTGAGGCTAGCTGTAGGAGGACGCACTTTTTGGCAGAATTGTTAAAAATTTCACATCTGCTGTTTTAGTAGTATAAACCTGATCTAGAAGCAAATGGTCTTACGATATATATATATATATATATATATATATATATAAACTAAGGCAAGGCAGCGTGGTGCAACCGGTGTCACTTCCCAGAGCCGAGATGGTGCCCCGGCAACAAATGTACCCAGTTTGTGGGGAGCGAAACACGCCCTTAGGTTGTAGACAGCGCCCCGCTTACAGTCACCCCGTCTCTTCTGTTTTTCAAGCATTGGGAAAGGGGGTGTTGTGCCGGGAGCCTTCCGAGGGCGCTGAGATAGATACATAACTTGCCTTACAATATTATTACGCCACGTGACGTAACACATGTCCCCTAACTGCCCCCTCTGGCCATGGAAACACATCTCATAAATGCCCAGAGGTTATCAGAATAGATTAAAATGATTATGTATTTATTTATTTTATCATTGAAAACCAAACATGGCAAAAGATCTAAAGAGGCCTACACACTACACACGGTGCGATTCTGCATAAAGGACGATTTTGACTTTGCGTTTTCCCTTGAACTCCCAGAACCCCTGATATTGACTATACACACGATGCAATTTGGCTATGTATAATTTTAACTATACTAGAAACTAGATTGTACACTTTCTAGTTAAAATTGACCTGCCTGCACAGTCTCTTTTTTCTTGCGATACCGACCCCGCGGGAACGCGCATAGCAAGCTGTATACACACGGTGCGATATGTACTATGGGCCTAATTCAGATCCGATCGCAGCAGCAAATTTGTTAGCAGTTGGGCAAAACCATGCGCTGTGCGGGGGGGGGGGCAGATGTAACATGTGCAGAGCAAGTTAGATTTGGGTGGGGTGTGTTCAAACTTAAATCTAAATTGCAGTGTAAAAATAAAGCAGCCAGTATTTACCCTGCACAGAAACAATATAACCCACCCAAATCTAACTCTCTCTGCACATGTTATATCTGCCCCACCTGCAGTGCTCATGGGGCCTAATTCAGATCTGATCGCAACAGCAAATGTGTTAGCTAATGGATACAAACCATGGGGGTCATTCCGAGTTGATCGTAGCTGTGCTAAGTTTAGCACAGCTACGATCCTTAACTCAGACATGTGGGGGGACGCCCAGCACAGGGCTAGCCCGCCCCGCATGTCTGTGCCGCCCCCCCCCCCCCCGCACAAATACAAAAGCATCGCACAGCGGCGATGCCTTTGTATTTGAGGAGTAACTCCCGGCCAGCGCAGCTCCTGCGACTGGCCGGGAGTTACTCGTCGCTCCCGATGGCCGCAGCGGCCCCCCCCCCGAATGGTCCGGCAACGCCTGCGTTGGCTGGACCGCTCCCCCTGAACGGTGGCTAAACGCTGTCGGCACATGCGCAGTTCCGTCCCAATCGCACGGCTGCGAAGAAGTGCAGCGTGCGATCAGGTCGGAATGACCCCCCATGTGCACTGCAGGTGGGGCAGATATAACATGTACAGAGAGAGTTAGATTTGGGTGTTATGTCTGCCCCCCCTGCACAGCACATGGTTTTGCCCATTAGCTAACAAATTTGCTGCTGCGATCAGATCTGAATTAGGCCCAATGTTTTCTACCGAGATGGACTATACAGTATAGTCCATATAGGTAGGTTATATTGCACCGTGTGTATAGAATATAACACAAATAGAGATTACTGTCTACTAATAACCTGCACAAATTCACAAGTTTTAATATAAATGTATAATATTATATTAGGTCAAAGTACAGTTCTGTCTGCATTTATCTTATGGGGTCTTGTTTCAAACATTAGAGTGCATATCCAATTACCCATGGGGGGGCTTTCCCTGTGGCTAATTGTCAGTGCTGTCCGATTCAGTTAGCTAGGGGAACCCCGCGCTAATCCCCAGAGGCAGGTTCCTCACAGCCTCAGGAGCGGCAAGGCAAAAGCTACGTTAAATGCATCCCTTCGCTTTTATCTCACAGGGAAACCCACTAGATTCCTGCATGTTATACGTTACCAGAGGTTTTACCGCATGGGAAAAGGCTTAATAATTGAATAGCTCCTTGTGTTAAACACGGAGCTATTCATTGAATATGTCCCTATGACAATCTATCTATCGGGATGATTCTACTTCAGAACTATTTATAGTGATATATTGCATTTATATTATGGTTTATGAGATGTTTTTATAGATTTTTTATATTAGGATATATATGTATAGTTGTTAATTGTTCTACAAAAATCTATTATGCAAATACATTAAATATAATACAATTGTTGAACTGCATCAATTCTTAGATTTGTTATATTTGTTTTACAGTGTGCATTACTAATTTGTTCTGCGTTATTGCCGGTTTATGAGCACAGGCTCCTTGGTTTTAAGGAGTTATTCGTGCTTGAGCAAAGATGATTAAATCAAAATGACTGAGATACAAAAAGTCACCTGTGTTCAAGAATGGGAAACATTGCAACCAGGACTGTTTGGGGACAGGACCGAGTTTGGGAAACACTGATACAGTATATGCGGTACCTAAAATATGAATGATTGTCTTAAATGGGAGAAAGAGAAAGTTTACTATACTTACTACTGTATATAGGGGTCTATTCAATTTGAGTCGGAATTCCCGACTTGTCGGATAAACTGCAGTTTCCGCCATTTTAAGGTTGAATCCAGATTCGACCTATTCAGTCAAACTGCCGTTAATCCGACAAGTCAGAAATTCCGACTTGTTGGAAAACACGTGGATCGGCGGATTAGCTGCAGATCCACGTGTTTTGTCGGAATAGTGGCCAAATCCGACAGGTTTTAACCCGTTTTCGACAGTCAATCCGACTTTAACAAAAGTCGGATTGCTATTGTCGGAAATGGCCAAAACCTGTTGGATTTGGCCGCTAATTGAATACTGAAATGTCGGATCCTTTTCGTCGGAAAGGATCCGACATCAATTGAATAAACCCTATTGTGTGTCTTACTATACTGTATCTCACATACTGTTTCTTATGTACTGTATGTGACATTTCCTACACCTTGAGCTTAAATTGTTAGCATATAATTATCATGACATTTTTTGGCTCAAACTGCAAGATTTTAAAACCACGACTGGATTAATGTATGATTACCACGTTATTATTCACGGTTGTCATTTGAAGTTTCCCTCATAACGGCAGATGCTTAAATACAATGTTGTCTTAATGAAAAGGGCTATTTGCATCTTGTCTCAACGATGTAAAAAGAGACAACTTTGCATAATTGTGAGACCCTCAGGGCAGAATCCCGCCAGTCAGCGGTACTTATTTTTGTTTCAGTTCAGTAGGTCACATTTAGGGGTATAAATACTAAAGGTCAATTTTCATTGATTTTTATCGATTTCATATCAATCTAAATTGATCTAAATCGATATATTTTCAATGCTAAAACACACATTTAGTAACAGATAATTTTTTATATTCATTTTTAAATGTTAGTAAGTGTGTGCTTTAGACCTGAAAACACAACATCGATTTAGTTTGATTTCTATCGATAAAAGACGACAAAAATTTTAGTAAATGTACTTTTTATTGTTTATTTATTATGTGCTTTTTTTGTTATATAATGATAGTTTTAAAAAATCATTTTATTATTGATTTTATTGTTACATCTCCACTTGGAACAATACAGTTTGAGACCGGATATACCTGCAGGGAATCTCCTACACTGTCCTTATCTGAGCTCTCTGTCGGCTGAGGGAAGTATACGCTCATTACTGCCATATACTGTATCTTGCGTTGTAGAAGAGTTTGTGACCGATCCGATACTGTATCATATGAATGACCTTTGACCTTTAGCCTGGTGACATTTTATGTCAATCCAGCTCTCACACTTACTATTGGTGGAGGTTGAGGTGAGGGGAGACAACACTACACTGTCCCCTTACTTTCACTTGCTGTGTGAACACAGATCAAGCCGAATGCAAAAGACAGTGCAGCTTCTGGTCACAGCGCAAGTGTATCTGGGATCACTGAAGTCAAGTATCAGTAAAAGTATGGCCTTTGAAGGGAGAATACTTAACATAACACTTAGTTCCACACTATTTCTTACACTGCATGTTTTGGCTGCAACCCTATTAAAATTGTATTATATAATATAGCTATTGTTGATTTCAGATGCTGGCCTGGAGGAGGGTTTCTGGGCAACTGGAAACCCCCCTGCATTTGCCTATGAGGGGCATTAAAGTAGTTTGAGAAAAATAGCACAGCTGACTTTAAAATACCTATTTTAAAGTTTAATATTGAAAGTTAGGTGGGTAAGTAAAATTCTAGGGGAATTTTTTTTTCCAGATAATAGTTTGCTGGAACCTAGTTTTAAATTTCTGTAAAATAAACCTAGTTGCTATTAAGTTTATGGTAAAATGATATTAAGTCTATGTTCAGAGAATAAAAAGATTTAAACAAGCACATCAGTGATTTCACGGTCCAGTTGATGACACATTATCACGTTAATAACAATAATTGCCTAGATTACGGAATGCCCCAATACAATTACACAGCTGATTTCATAATCATTTGAGCCTTGACTTACCGGCTGCCTGTAGACGCTTAGCCAGTTTTTCCATAATAGCACCTTGAGTTGATGAAAAAATGAAGCCATTATTCTTCAACTTTAGTTCACAATACTAGTAATAAATAAATAAAGAGTTTTGTAGAAGAAATAATAAGTTTTGTTTCATCTCCTCATTGTGATTTTGTGCAGTTGAGATTTTCCATAAAGCGTTCCAGGTTGTAGCAGTCTCCAGGGCCCTGGCTGAGGCTCCTCCGGCTGGGAGATATAGTTGCTAGTACTTTGTTTCTGCAGCCGGTGTGTGTGTACTGAGAGACAGAGATGCTACTGATTCACTGTAAGCCCTTTAAAAAAACACACCTTGACATCTCCCCTCCCCTTGCTAGGCTACGACACACCTAGGTTCCATTCAGTGACACATGTCACGCTGAAATGTACAGATAAGCTGTGTTTCTCCATATGCACATACAGTATTGTTACAGCGTTTTACGAAAGGTCTTAAACCGAAGTGTTAGAATGAGTTATTCAAATAAAGTAAATTCCAAAGTAATGAAATAAATCAGTACATGACACCATTGCAGTGTATATCAGATCATTACATTTTTTTAATTATTATTCAGCTATTTCTGACTTAATTAATACAAAAATTACCATACCGTATGAATTCATTCCATTCCTTTCTTATGTATTTAGAAGTGTCTATGTAGAGATGGGTGTGGATCAAAGGGTCGACCTCACTTAGGTTGACAGTCGTTAGGTCGACCACTATTGGTCGACAGTGACTAGGTCAACACCCGAAATCATACTTGCCTACCCTCCCGGAATGGCCGGGAGGCTTCAGAAAATCGGGTGGCCCTCCCGGCCCCCGGAAAAGTGGGCAAGCTTCCCGCTTACCCTGCAGCCCATCTATGACCCTCCTCGGCCGCCCGCAGCAGAGAACAACCGGGCGGTCCAAGGGAGTCCGATGACGCGATTTGCACTGAATCACGTCATCGTAGCTCCGCACCCGCTATACAGCACCTCTTTTCTCGTCACTGCACAGCGGGGGGTGGAGCCACGATGACGCGACCCTGATGCCATGCCCCCGGACTGCCCACTTCCCTGTCGGCCAAGCTCCCGGGCCACCCATCCTGCTGCCGGCCACGCCCCCTGCACCTACAACGCTGCCCCCTCCTGGAGGAGGGGGCAGCAAAGTAGGTAAGTATGCCCGAAATAGGTCGACGCGTCATTAGGTTGACATGAACAAGGTCGACGTGGAAAAAGGTCAACATTAGTTTTTAAAAAAAAGTTGGTGTAATTTTCTTCGTAAAGTGACCGGGAACCTCAATTAGTGTTCCATGTCCCCTCGCCATGCTTCGGGCAAGGTGCCTTGCTGCGCTACCGCTGCGCTCGACATAGGTTACTATTCCCAATCATAGTACACGTGGATCGTAAAGTATGAAAAAGTTCAAAAAATAAAAAAAGTGAAAAACTCATGTCGACCTTTTTCTATGTCGACCTAGAACATGTCGCCCTAGTGACCATGTCAACCTATCGACCTAATACATGTCGACCAATAGCGGTCGACCTAATTACTGTCGACCTAAGTGTGGTCGACCTAAAGACTGGATACCGTAGAGATATGCACTGACTTCGAGAATGGTCTCAGGATGCTTAATGTTGGCATGACACAGGACCAGGGTCGGACTGGCCCACAGGGGTACAGGGGAAACCACCGGTAGGCCCCACTGCCTGAGGGCCCTCTCCTTCCTCTAGGGATCAGGTTCCAGACTGTGCACTTGTATTATACATGGTAGATATGTCGCATTACACTGCACTAGACTATTGTGTATTTCAAGCCTCTGTGGAGGCTGGCCACACCCTCTTTGTAGGCTGGCCACACCCCTAAGTATGGGCCCCTATCACTGCATTCCCTCGGTGTGCCCTTCATGCCCTAGTCCGACACTGCACAGGACTAATGGTAGCGCTCACCTTTTCTGTCAATAAAAGCCTTTGACACTTATGAAATGCTTGTAGCTTTACTTCAGTATACTATAGTAACATCTGACAAAAAGGTCTAAAAACACTGAAGCAGCAAACGTTGTGAAAACCAATACTTCAGACTTTCTCAAAATTTTTGGCCACGGCTATACATTCCCCCTTCTCTCCCTATGTCATGGCTTGCTGAGTACGTTTGGATGACTTGTTGCTGTTCCTCCATTCGCTGAAGCAAATAAAGGGTGGAATTCCACCTTGTAACTGCCTCTTGCTTCAGTTGATGGCAGGGCAAATTGAACTATTCTTGCAGCCGCTGCAATCTTCTACATGCTGTTGCTGAATGCCGACAATGGCCCGAAATTTTTCGGGCCACAGACAATATCTCCTGAGCGCACCTGTCATTTAAAAACAAATTCAGGTTCAAATTTAAATACTCGGTTGCTAAATACTACATACTGGTGGTCATTCCGAGTTGTTCGCTCTGTAATTTTCTTCGCATCGCAGCGATTTTCCGCTAATTGCGCATGCGCAATGTTCGCACTGCGACAAGTAAATTTGCTATGAAGTTTAGTATTTTACTCACGGCATTACAAGGTTTTTTCTTCGTTCTGGAGATCGGAGTGTGATTGACAGGAAGTGGGTGTTTCTGGGCGGAAACTGGCCGTTTTATGGGTGTGTGTGAAAAAACGCTACCGTTTCTGGGAACAACGCGGGAGTGGCTGGAGAAACGGGGGAGTGTCTGGCCGAACGCTGGGTGTGTTTGTGACGTCAAACCAGGAACGACAAGCACTGAACTGATCGCACTGGAAGAGTAAGTCTCGAGCTACTCAGAAACTGCAAAGAAATTTCTATTCGCAATTTTGAGAATCTTTCGTTTGCAATTTTGCTAAGCTAAGATTCACTCCCAGTAGGCGGCGGCTTAGCGTGTGCAATGCTGCTAAAAGCAGCTAGCGAGCGAACAACTCGGAATGAGGGCCACTGTACATATATCCTTTGTGTGTATACCCTTTGGATAATCACTGAGCAATGTCACATAATAATTTTTTCTAAACCCTATATAGATTTATATAATTGAAGAACAATATTTTAAATTGCCATATTATACACTGAAATTGTATGAGACTGCACTGTAAATTCATTGTATTGGATTTCTCCGTATATATGATTTATTCATTATAAAAACAAAGCTTTGAAGCAGAGACAATAGATGTTATTATTACTTTTTAATGTATATCAATAAAAATCTAATGTTTTAATAAAATGATTAGACAAAAGAGTGCCCCGGCAAAATTAGTCTTCTTTTTCTTTGGTTTTCACTTGGTAACATGTGACTCTTCAGAGCAGAGTGATACAGTGGAATTTTTCCGAATTGTAAAATAAGTCTGGTATGTTGGTTGAAAATCTTTCACAAGTAAGTTGAACAGATCCCTTTGGGTCAGACCACTGCGGATTCTCACTTTTACCCTACTTGATATGTTCAAATTCACCCAGTTGTAACGCTTTCACAATATTACTGGCGTTGTCAGAAATGGGAATGTGTGTGGTATATGCTGTGGGTGGGCAGGAGGGACCGTGTGGGATATGCTGTGGGTGGGCAGGAGGGACCGTGTGGGATATGCTGTGGGTGGGCAGGAGGGAATGAACGTGTGGGATATACTGTGGATGGACAGGAGGGAACGCGTGGGATATGCTGTGGGCGGGCAGGAGGGAATGTGTGTGGAATATGCTGTGGGTGGGCAGGAGGGAACATGTGGGATATGCTGTGGGTGAGCAGGAGGAAACGTGTGGGATATGCTGTGGGTGAGCAGGAGGGAATGAACATGTGGGATATACTGTGGGTGGGCAGGAGGGAACGTGTGGGATATGCTGTTGGTGCGCAGGAGGGAACGTGTGGGATATGCTGTGGGTGGGCAGGAGGAAACATGTGGGATTTACTGTGGGTGGGCAGGAGGGAACGAACGTGTGGGATATACTGTGGGTGGGCAGGAGGGAACGAGTGTGATATGCTGTGGGTGGGCAGGAGAGAACATGTGGGATATGCTGTGGGTGGGCAGGAGGAAACGTGTGGTATTTGCTGTGGGTGAGCAGGAGGGAACGAATGTGTGGGATATACTGTGGGTCACGGGTGGGCAGGAGGGAACATGTGGGATATGCTGTGGGTGGGCAGGAGGGAATGTGTTTGGGATATGCTGTGGGTGGGCAGGAGGGAACATGTGGGATATGCTGTGGGTGGTCAGGAGGGAACAAACGTGTGGGATATGCTGTGGGTGGACAGGAGGGAACATGTGGGATAAGCTGTGGATGGGCAGGAGGGAACATGCATGGGCTATGCTGTGGGTGGGCAGGAGAAAATGTGTGTGGGATATGCTGTGGGTGGGCAGGAGGGAACATGTGTGAGATATGCTGTGGGTGGGCAGGAGGGAACATGAATGGGATATGCTGTGGGTGGGCAGGGGAAATGCATGGGATATGCTGTGGGTGGGCAGATCGGAACGTGCAACACCCCCTATCAATATCTCTATCACTGTTGACAACACCATCATCTCCCCCGTTCCCCAGCGCAGCTGCTTGGGTGTCACTCTTGACTCCTCCCTCTCCTTTGCAACCCACATCCAAGCTCTAGCGCAATACTGTAGGTTCCAGCTACGCAACATTGCTCGCATCAAGCCATTTCTCTAACAGAGTGCAACTAAACTTATCATCCACTCACTGGTCATCTCACAACTCGACTACTGCAATGTTCTCCTCACTGGCCTCACTTGCTCCCATCTTGCTCCCCTCCAATCTGTCCTCAACTCCACAGCTAGGCTTATCTTCCTCTCCCGCCGCTCCACATCTGCCACTCCCCTTTGACAAAATCTACACTGGCTCCCATTCCCCTACAGAATCCTCTTCAAACACCTCACCCTCACATACAAGGCCATCTCTAATTCCACTGCTCCCTACATCTCCAACCTCTTCTCCCTTCATATTCCCTCCCACTCCCTACGGTCGGCCAATGGCCGTCACCTCTCCTCTACCCTGGTCACTGCTTCCCATGCTCGAGTTCAAGATTTTGCCTGTGCTTTACCCCTTCAGTGCAAAGCACTCCCCCACGCCTTTAGACCCTTCCCTGACCTTGCAAAGCTTCAAACGGGCACTAAAAACCACCTATTTATCAAAGCATACCCTCCCGATGCATAACCTAGTCCTGAGGCTGCTCCTCCATCTCCCTGCCTCATGCCTTGAACATCTCTGCTTTGCTTACATACTGCCATCAGGCTACCTCCCACTTGCTTGCACCTCATGTCATCTGTCTGTCGCCCCTTCCCACTAGATTGTTAGCTCTTCAGAGCAGGGCCCTCTTTCCTCTTGTTGTCTAAGCGCTCTTCTCGACACATTTCACTCGCAACTCTCTCCTACTCAGCGACCATCTATACCCGCTTTTTCTCCTGCTGGTAAAGGCTCATCTCTATCTATGGTCGCCAGCCCAAAGTAGTACGATGATCACTTCCTCGCTACTTACAGTGGGGCAAAAAAGTATTTGGACAGGCACCGATTGTGCAAGTTGACCCACTCAAAAAGATGAGAGAGGTCTGTAATTTCCATCATAAGTACACTTCAACTGTGAGAGACAGAATCTGAAAAAAATACAGGAAATCACATTGTATGATTTTTATACTTGTATATTCTTGTGGAAAATTAATATTTGGACACCTACCATGCAGCAAGATTTCTGGCTCTCACAGACCTTTAAGAAGCTCTTCTATTCTCCACTCGTTACCTGTATTAATGGCACCTGTTTGTATTGGTTATCTGTATAAAAGACACCTGTCCAGTGGTCCACACCCCCAAACAGTCAGACTGCTACCTCTCCACCATGGCCAAGACCAGAGAGCTGTCTAAAGACACCAGGGACAAAATTGTAGAGCTGCACAAGCCTGGGATGAGCTACTCGACAATAGGCAAGCAGCTTGGTGAGAAGAGATCAACTGTTAGCGCAATTATTAAAAAAATGGAAGAAATACAAGATCACTGACAATCTCCCTCGACCTGGGGCTCCATGCAAGATCTCACCTCGTGGGGTATCAATGATCTTGAGAACGGTGAGGAATCAGCCCAGAACTACACGGGGGGACCTGGTCAATTACCTCAAGAGAGCTGGGACCACAGTCACAAAGGTTACCATTAGTGACACACTACGTCGTCATGTATTGAAATCCTACAGCACCGGAAAGGTCCCCCTGCTTAAGCCAACACATGTCCAGGCCCGTCTAAAGTTTGCCAGTGACCATCTGGATGATCCAGAGGAGGATTGGGAGAATGTTATGTGGCCAGATGAGAGCAAAATCGAACTTTTTGGTATAAACTCCACTCGCCGTGTTTGGAGGCAGAAGAATGATGAATGGCATCCCAAGAACACCATACCCATTGTGAAGCATGGGGGTGAAAACATCATGCTTTGGGGCTGCTTTTCTGCAAAAGGGACAGAACAACTGATCCATATCAAGGAGCGGCTGAATGGGGCCATGTATCATGAGATTTTGGGCAAAAACCTCCTTTCCTCAGTAAAAGCATTGAAGATGGAACGTGGCTGGGTCTTCCAGCATGAAAATGACACCAAACACACCGCCCGGGCAACTAAGGAGTGGTTCCGTAAGAAGCATTTCAAGGTCCTGGAGTGGCCTAGCCAGTCTCCAGACCTCAACCCAATAGAAAATCTGTGGAGGGATTTGAAAGTCTGCGTTGCCCGGCAACAGCCCCAAAACATGACAGATCTAGAGAAGATCTGCATGGAAGAGTGGGCCAAAACACCTGCTACAGTGTGTGCAAACCTGGTCAAGAACTACAGGAAACGTTTGACCTCTGTAATTGCCAACCAGGGTTATATTACAAAGTATTGAGTTAAACTTTTTGATTGTCCAAATATTTATTTTCCGCAAGAATATACAAATAAATTGTTTAAAAATCATACAATGTGATTGTCTCTCACAGTTGAAGTTGAAGTGTACCTATGATGGAAATTACAGACCTCTCATCTTTTTAAGTGGGTCAACTTGCACAATCAGTGGCTGTCCAAATACTTTTTTGCCCCACTGTACATCTTAGCTGTATTATGGTCAATGTAATAGGCAAAACCAGTGACAGTGCTTTCAGTCATACAATATGTGGACAAACAGAAGCGAATATTGTCCTCCACCACATAACTGACCCTAAGGATGACATATAAACTCAATTTACTTAAAAAATGATGATACTCTTGGGCGCCATGATTCAAAAAAGTTTGGGAACCACTGCTATAGGGTGTATAATTTTATAGATCATTTAAAAAGTATAATGTTAATAAATAACATCTACTGTACTGGGAAGGCTGATTTGGAGCAAAGTGTTTGGAATAACTGAATGACAGTGGAGCCAATTAATTTAAAGGTGGATATATGCAAAAGTTGCAAATCTGGAAGTTTGCGGTGTCCTTATCATAACTCCTTTGGACCTTACCAATAATGACAGAAAAGGGCGTGTGAGAGAAGGATTTCCAGTGCTGAGATACTTAGCCCTGGTGGCTATGAGAATACGTCCTACAACATGTCTATTAGAGGTGCTGTAACGTATAACCAAGAGAAGGGGACAGAGCGTTACACTACACTGTCGTACTTTATTTTATTATTATACACACTTTATTATTATTATTATTATTACTACTACTATTGTTATTATTACCATTTATAGGGTTCCACAACAGTGCATATACAGATAAAGTGCAAACAATTAAGGAGCATAGCATTACAACAGTGGTTAATTTCAGCTTAGGCCACCCCTAGGCACACCATTGCTGATCACCCCTCATTATGTTACTGCCCCCTTTGCCAATTTAATGTAGGGGTTGATCCCGATGCCTTTCAGACCACCAACTCCAACCTCACCCCCCCATCACCTCCTGCACTACAATGTACTGCCCATTGCTCCGCCCAATAAAAAAAAAGTTGATTGACCTAAAACTCACTTTGCCTCTTAATAAAGAGAGCCTGCTGTGTTTCCCCCCAGTACGTGGCATCCCTAGGCATGTGCCTAGCGGGAAATCCACCACTGCATTACAATACAAACAAGCTGCTGTAGATACAGTATTTACTGTAACAAAGTTTGTGCCTATGCGGTCACCGCTGGCTGACTCTGTACCATAGCTGATGGGTGAAGCAGACAGGTGGAGTGCTATAGTAACCATGAGAGAGATAATGGCAAAGTGAGAAGAAGAAGAGTACATGGTGGAAATTTACTAAGCTCCTGAATCCATTCGAGTTTGTCTTTTTTTTCTAAGTGTCATCTCTGTAATTTACTAAACTGGAAACTCGCCAGTATTTGGCCCATTCGTACTGTTTTTCCCGGTCGACTACACAAATACGACTGAATAGACAATCGGTCAAACACGGCTGTTAGCTTATACAACACGGTAATTTACCAAGGATTCATCTTTGCAAAAATTATGCTTTCAAATAGAACTGCTTTGGGCTGGCGTGTTTACATGTGTTTCAACTTAGCCATTAATCACACCAGAATTCGGTTGCCTTTAAGAGGGGCCTATAAGCACATTATTCACTACCCAAACTCAGACATGGCTTCTGTGCAGTGCTGCAGTGATGTGCTGGGTGCTGAGGGATTCCTGAGACTGTGCCATCAGTCTGGAAGAAACCAGGGGCAGGAAATGGAACATGGTCAGCAGGTTGGACAGGTGCCGCGGAGGCTGCACAGGCTTCGTTTATTTAGGGGGCGTTTGAACTTAAACACATTGGCCGATGACCAGGTCATACAGATGTTCCGGCTCAATAGAAACAACATTTTCCGTCTGTATGACCTTGTCAAACTGGACCAGACCCTGAGACAGCACACTCTCGCTCTGTCTCAGGCCTGCATATACTCTTGGCTGTGTTGCACTTTCTGGCTACTGGCAGCTTTCAGGCTGTGTGTGGCTCAGTTATTGGGATCTCACAGCCCACCTTTTCAAGTTTCTAACCAGGTAATGTATACCTTACATACTCATATAGTAGTTGTGTGAGAGTGGCGGTGCGGGTGCAGTGCCTGCTGTCGTACAGGTGTAGTCTTGCTGCTTACCTCGTGCCGCACCTTCAACTTCAGGTCATACAATCTTCAACGGACCTGGAACCTTCAGTTGGACCCTGACACGGCGATCCCCTTTCAGATGTAGATGACGGCTGAACTAGAAAGGAAAGTGAACTAATTAAGAAGTATCAACTCTTCTTCCACCGGAAAAGAGGATACCCCAGGGATGGTGGTGGTGACCTTCACCGGTTGGGTAAAAGGTCATCACAGACACAAAGCCTCAGCCACCTGATTTTCACCTAACAGTGCTCTCACACTGAGGTGTACCCTGGACCTCGCACGGCCGTACAAGGTCCACCGAACTGGCGCTCAGTGGACATTCGGACAGAAGGACCGACAGACACAGATGATGCTCACCTTTGCCAATCTTGTACTGTGATCTTCCTCTTCTTCACTTACAGGTCCCTGTAAGGAGATAAGAACCACGCTACCGTGCAGGGCCTAACTCTATCCTGGTGTAACACTACTACACTAACTACAACAGCAGAGCCCTCAAACTAATTCTATGTGTGTGTGGTGCAACAAAACTAAACGCAAACTATAAGCAAACTTGGCCCTGCACAGAAACAACTATCCAATAACACAGTACAGTACAAGTATCTACAACGGTGCTGTCCCTTTAAGTTCCTAACTGCTTTAGATTACTGGGGAGTGGGCGCCATACAGCCTAGTCCTACCCACCTCCCATACACTTACTTACCAGGGGCTCAGGTTCTGTGAGCCGCCTGCATGTACACGTTGGAGTGGCCTGGGCCTAGTACCCAGTACCACCCTTATTTACCTGGGGAGCACTCCATTTACACTGGGTCTAGTGCCCTCTCACTATCCTCCCATGCCTGAGGCCTGCACTTACCTATGGGCCTAGTGCCCTCTTAACATGCCCAATACTGTGGCTTAGGCCTAATGCCCAAACCACCCAGTCAGATGCAGCCGATACTCCTAACTGCGCACAGGCCTAGTGACTGAACTTACCCCCTCAGGTCTAATACCTGTACCCTGGTGGTCTAGGGAGGAGAGGGGTAGGGATGAGCCTCACCTAGTCCTGAAGTCCTCTGGAGACCCCTTCTGCCGCTGACCCGTCCTGGCCAGCAGTGCTGCCACCGCCATCGTGCCACGTCCAGCCGCTGCTGGACATCCTTCTCCTGCTTGCCGGCATCTTCTGGCATCTTCAGCGCCCACTGGAGCTCTTCTTCCCACGGCCGCCGTCTCCTTCTTCTGCCGGGATGCTTCTCCTCTCCGTCGGGCTCTTCGCCGCTCTTCGGCACGGCCTCCTTCCTCTTCGGCCCCCACCCGGCGTCTGATGTCACTCTGCGGGGTGGGGCCTATGACTCGGCGAGCACGGATTGGCTCGCCGCGCCTGTCTGTGATTGCCTGCCGCTCCGTGAGCTGCGATTGGCTCATGGAAGGCGCCAATATTCAAATGCCTCAGCAGCCTCACCAGCGTTGGGATCAAACACTTGATCCCAGCACTGTCCGCCACTGTGTCCTGCAGGGGACGCAAATCCCCTGCACTCTGCCGCTGCAGCTCTGATGTGCCCTGTGATACATCTCTACAGTTGTTTTGAGTAATGTTAGCTTTCACAGTGTTTCTGTTAGTTACACCTGTTCCTGTGTCTGTACTTGTGGTGATGGGGGGCTGATTAGTGGTGCAGTCCTGATGGTGGTCCTGCTGAGTTTCATCCTGATTTGTGGGCTCTGTAATGAAAGAGCATTTGTGTTTATTTGTTTTTAATGTTACAATTTAAGAATGTTCAAGTAAAGACTCAATACATTTTAATTTTGTCTAAAAATTGTGTTGGTGGCAAGACCATACAATCATAACAATAGGTATTTAACATGATGGTCATGCCTCTATAGTATATTAGATATGATGCACTATAATGGTATTACATAACACGTTACACAAATACAAGACCTAACACCAGTGGGTGTGTGAAAAAACAACCATACACATATTTTGATGTGGTATTGTTCAAACACAAAAACCATTACATCCCCATCACAACACCCAAAATGTCGAAAGTGTACTCTTAATAACCCTTGCGTCTTCGCAGCAGCCCCTACAGGTTAATATGCTACTCTATGGCTGTAATCGACACCCACAAATTTTGGTTACACCTGTGAGTCCATAATACTATTTTTTGCATTGTTTAGTGTTGGTGTTCCGGCCTACGTATGGGATCCACTGCTATCCTTACACTCAGCATAATCCATATCTGCCCTGTGTAAGTATGTGTCCTAATGTTTTGGTTTTTTACTCACAAGACAGCTGTGGGGAATGTAGTGACCTTGATAAAGGACTCTCTAAACGTTGGAGTGGGGGACTTGAAGACACATCCGAAATGCGCCTTTGTGGTGGAGAAACGTGTGGTCTGCTGTGCACATCTTGGCAGGGTTTCTGGTGGCGCATGTGTCTTGGCCTAGCAGAAACATCAGGACGCCGCTTTCTAGGAGGAGACACTTGTGTGGATGCTCCTAAAAACAAACCACCAATTAATACCATGCAAGACATTTGCTTTCTTTAAGATTCCAATGAAAATGTACTTACCAGCTTCACCATCATCCTCATCTTCAGGCTGAGTGGGAGCACGCCGCACTGTTGCGATCTTTTTTCCAACTGGAAAATAATATTGTACATTTGTAAAAAAACACCAAGTTGGCATGGTCAAAATTATGCATAATACGTAACAATGCTATTTTGTAAATACACACATTGATAAAAAGAAGAACAAACAATGACATTGTTTAAGTGTATATATTTTTTTACTTTTTGAAAAACCAACAAACATGTAAATGCACACCTACCAGTAAGTTTGATAAACAAACCACAAAATTTAAACTACACAATTAAGGAACTACTCAGTTGCAACAACAACAAAACACAATGGGGGTAATTCCAAGTTGATCGCAGCAGGAATTTAGGAGGTCATTCCGAGTTGTTCGCTCGCAAGCGGATTTTAGCAGATTTGCTCATGCTAAGCCGCCGCCTACTGGGAGTGAATCTTAGCATCTTAAAATTGCGAACGATGTATTCGCAATATTGCGATTACACACCTCGTAGCAGTTTCTGAGTAGCTCCAGACTTACTCGGCATCTGCGATCAGTTCAGTGCTTGTCGTTCCTGGTTTGACGTCACAAACACACCCAGCGTTCGCCCAGACACTCCTCCGTTCCTCCGGCCACTCCTGCATTTTTTCCGGAAACGGTAGCGTTTTTTCCCACACGCCCATAAAACGGCCTGTTTCCGCCCAGAAACACGCATTTCCTGTCAATCACATTACGATCGCCAGAACGATGAAAATGCCGTGAGTAAAATTCCTAAGTGCATAGCAAATTTACTTGGCGCAGTCGCAGTGCGGACATTGCGCATGCGCATTAAGCGGAAAATCGCTGCGATGCGAAGATTTTTACCGAGCGAACAACTCGGAATGAGGGCCTTAGTTAGCAATTGGGCAAAACCATGTGCACTGCAGGGGAGGCAGATTTAACAAGTGCAGAGAGAGTTAGATTTGGGTGGGTTATTTTATTTCTGTGCAGGGTAAATACTGGCTACTTTATTTTAACACTGCAAATTAGATTGCAGATTGAACACACCCCACCCAAATCTAACTCTCTCTGCACATGTTAAATCTGCCTCCCCTGCAGTGCACATTGTTTTGCCCAGTTGCTAACTAAATTCCTGCTGCGATCAACTTTGAATTACCCCCAATAGTACAAATGACAATAATGATGACAATTAATGGACTGGCACATATTTAAATGTTTACAATTTAAAGTAAAATGTCACATAATCACTATTTCACTTAAAATGAAACAACAACAACTACATATAAAGCATTGAATGAGTCATTATCAACAACAAAATTAAATGCCAACAAAAAACACAAACAGGAAAAGAGGTATTGTTGTTGTACTACAAACAAAATGTAAACACATTGTACATAAAGAACAACAAGTACATAAGTGAATACACTAACTTAACCAAAAAAACAAAGCCAAAAAAAATCCACAAACATCCATTGGACATAAATAAAATTGTGTTGTCACCAAGAGTAAGGCGCTCAGGCTCATGACTCAGACAAAGAAGTATACAGTATTGCTGCTATGTATGTATTACACCACAAAACATTACTGCACTAATGTGAGTAGACTTATTAAGGCTAGAGATGAGCGGGTTCGGTTCTCCGAGATCCGAACCCCCCCCGAACTTCACCTATTTTACACGGTTCTGAGGCAGCCTCGGATCTTCCCGTCTTGCTCGGTTAACCCGTACGTGCACGAACTTCATCATTCAGCTGTCGGATTCTCGCTAGATTCGTATTCTATATAAAGAGCTGCGCGTTGCCGCCATTTTCACTCATGCATTGCGGATTGAACGGAGAGGACGTGGCTGCGTTCTCTCCCTGAAAAGCTCCGTATCTGTGCTCAGTGTGCTGCAAATATCTGTGCTCAGTGTGCTGCAAATATCTGTGCTCAGTGTGCTGCAAATATCTACGTTCTCTGTTTGAAAATGCTCCATATCTGTATTTAGTGTGCTGCAAATATCTGTGCTCAGTGTGCTGCATTGTGGGGACCACCAGTATATAATTATAGTAGTACAGTACAGTAGGCCATTGCTGTATCTTTCAGCTCTGTGTCAAGTATACTATCCATATCTGTGCTGCATTATTGTGAGCAGTATATAGTAGGACAGTGCAGCATTTTGGTGACCAGCAGTATACATATAGTACAGTACAGTAGGCCATTGCTGTATCTTGCAGCTCTGTGTCAAGTATACTATCCATATCTGTGCTGCATTATTGTGAGCAGTATATAGTAGGACAGTGCAGCATTTTGGTGACCAGCAGTATACATATAGTACAGTACAGTAGGCCATTGCTGTATCTTGCAGCTCTGTGTCAAGTATACTATCCATATCTGTGCTGCATTATTGTGAGCAGTATATAGTAGGACAGTGCAGTATTTTGGTGACCAGCAGTATACATATAGTACAGTATAGTAGACCATTGCTGTATCTTGCAGCTCTGTGTCAAGTATACTATCCATATCTGTGCTGCATTATTGTGAGCAGTATATAGTAGGACAGTGCAGCATTTTGGTGACCAGCAGTATACATATAGTACAGTACAGTAGGCCATTGCTGTATCTTGCAGCTCTGTGTCAAGTACACTATCCATACCTGTGTTGCCTTATTGTGAGCAGTATATAGTAGGAAAGTGCAGCATTTTGGTGACCAGCAGTATACATATAGTACAGTACAGTAGGCCATTGCTGTATCTTGCAGCTCTGTGTCAAGTATACTATCCATATCTGTGCTGCATTATTGTGAGCAGTATATAGTAGGACAGTGCAGCATTTTGGTGACCAGCAGTATACATATAGTACAGTACAGTAGGCCATTGCTGTATCTTGCAGCTCTGTGTCATGTATACTATCCATATCTGTGCTGGATTATTGTGAGCAGTATATAGTAGGACAGTGCAGCATTTTGGTGACCAGCAGTATACATATAGTACAGTACAGTAGGCCATTGCTGTATCTTCGAGCTCTGTGTCAAGTATACTACCTATATCTGTGCTGCATTATTGTGAGCAGTATATAGTAGGACAGTGCAGCATTTTGGTGACCTTCAGTATACATATAGTACAGTACAGTAGGCCATTGCTGTATCTTTCAGCTCTGTGTCAAGTATACTATCCATATCTGTGCTGCATTATTGTGAGCAGTATATAGTAGGACAGTGCAGCATTTTGGTGACCAGCAGTATCCATATAGTACAGTATAGTAGGCCATTGCTGTATCTTGCAGCTCTGTGTTAAGTATACTATCCATATCTGTGCTGCATTATTGTGAGCAGTATATAGTAGGACAGTGCAGCATTTTGGTGACCAGCAGTATCCATATAGTACAGTACAGTAGGCCATTGCTGTATCTTGCAGCTCTGTGTCAAGTATACTATCCATATCTGTGCTGCATTATTGTGAGCAGTATATAGTAGGACAGTGCAGCATTTTGGTGACCAGCAGTATACATATAGTACAGTACAGTAGGCCATTGCTGTATTTTGCAGCTCTGTGTCAAGTATATTATCCATATCTGTGTTGCATTATTGTGAGCAGTATATAGTAGGACAGTGCAGCATTTTGGTGACCAGCAGTATACATATAGTACAGTACAGTAGGCCATTGCTGTATCTTGCAGCTCTGTGTCAAGTATACTATCCATATCTGTGCTGCATTATTGTGAGCAGTATATAGTAGGACAGTGCAGCATTTTGGTGACCAGCAGTATACATATAGTACAGTACAGTAGGCCATTGCTGTATCTTGCAGCTCTGTGTCAAGTATACTATCCATATATGTGCTGCATTATTGTGAGCAGTAAATAGTAGGACAGTGCAGCATTTTGGTGACCAGCAGTATACATATAGTACAGTACAGTAGGCCATTGCTATTGATATATTACTGGCATATAATTCCACACATTAAAAAATAGAGAACAAAAATGTGGAGGGTAAAATAGGGAAAGATCAAGATCCACTTCCACCTCGTGCTGAAGCTGCTGCCACTAGTCATGGCCGAAACAATGAAATGCTATCAACGTCGTCTGCCAAGGCCGATGCCCAATGTCATAGTAGAGAGCATGTAAAATCGAAAAAACAAAAGTTCAGTAAAATGACCCAAAAATTTAAATTAAAAGCTTTTGAGGAGAAGCGTAAACTTGCCAATATGCCATTTACGACACGGAGTGGCAAGGAACGGCTGAGGCCCTGGCCTATGTTCATGGCTAATGGTTCAGCTTCACATGAGGATGCAAGCACTCATCCTCCCGCTAGAAAAATGAAAATACTTAAGCTGGCTAAAGCACAGCAAAGAACTGTGCATTCTTCTAAATCACAAATCCCCAAGGAGAGTCCAATTGTGTCGGTTGCTATGCCTGACCTTCCCATCACTGGACGGGAAGAGGTGGCGCCTTCCACCATTTGCACGCCCCCTGCAAGTGCTGGAAGGAGCACCCACAGTCCAGTTCCTGATAGTCAAATTGAAGATGTCACTGTTGAAGTACACCAGGATGAGGATATGGGTGTTGCTGGCGCTGATGAGAAAATTGACAAGGAGGATTCTGATGGAGAGGTGGTTTGTTTAAGTCAGGCACCCGGGGAGACACCTGTTGTCCGTGGGATAAATATGGCCATTGACATGCCTGGTCAAATTACAACAAAAAAATCACCTCTTCGGTGTGGAATTATTTCAACAGAAATGCGGACAACTGGTGTCAAGCCGTGTGTTGCCTTTGTCAAGCTGTAATAAGTAGGGGTAAGGACGTTAACCACCTAGGAACATCCTCCCTTATACGTCACTTGGACCGCATTCATCAGAAGTCAGTGACAAGTTCAAAAACGTTGGGTGACAGCGGAAGCAGTCCACTGACAACTAAATCCCTTCCTCTTGTACCCAAGCTCCTGCAAACCACACCACCAACTCCCTCAGTGTCAATTTCCTCCTTAGACAGGAAAGCCAATAGTCCTGCAGGCCAGGTCACTGGCAAGTCTGACGAGTCCTCTCCTGCCTGGGATTCCTCCGATGGATCCTTGAGTGTTAACGCCTACTGCTCCTGGCTCTGCTGTTGTTGCTGCTGGGAGTCGATCATCATCCCAGAGGGGATGTCGGAAGACCACTTGTACTACTTCCAGTAAGCAATTGACTGTCCAACAGTCCTTAGCGAGGAAGATGAAATATCACAGCAGTCATCCTGTTGCAAAGCGGATAACTCAGGCCTTGGCAGCTGTGTTGGTGTTAGACGTGCATCCGGAATCCGCCGTTAGTTCACAGGCAATTAGAGAATTTCTTGAGGTAGTGTGTCCCCGGTACCAAATACAATCTAGGTTCCACTTCTCTAGGCAGGCGATACCGAGAATGTACACATACGTCAAAAAAAGACTCACCAGTGTCCTAAAAAATGCAGTTATACCCAATGTCCACTTAACAACGGACATGTGGACAAGTGGAGCAGGGCAGACTCAGGATTATATGACTGTGACAACCCACAGGGTAGATGTATTGCCTCCCGCAGCAAGAACAGCAGTGGCGGCACCATTAGCAGCATCTCGCAAACGCTAACTCGTTCCTAGGCAGGCTACGCTTTGTATCACTGCTTTCCATAAGAGGCACACAGCTGACAACCTCTTACGGAAACTGAGGAACATCATCGCAGAATGGCTTACACCAATTGGACTCTCCTGGGGATCGGACAACGCCACCAATATTGTGCGTGCATTACATGTGGGCAAATTCCAGCACGTCCCATGTTTTGCACATACATTGAATTTGGTGGTGCAGAATTTTTTAAAAAATGACAGGGGCGTGCAAGAGATGCTGTCGTGGCCCGAAGAATTGCGGGCCACTTTCGGCATTCAGCTACCGCGTGCCGAAGACTGGAGCACCAGCAAACACTCCTGAACCTGCCGCGCCATCATCTGCAGCAAGAGGTGGTAACGAGGTGGAATTCAACCCTCTATATGCTTCAGAGTATGGAGGAGCAGCAAAAGGCCATTCAAGCCTATACATCTGCCTACGATATAGGCAAAGGAGGGGGAATGCACCTGACTCAAGCGCAGTGGAGAATGATTTCAACGTTGTGCAAGGTTCTGCAACCCTTTGAACTTGCCACACGTGAAGTCAGTTCAGACACTGCCAGCCTGAGTCAGGTCATTCCCCTCATCAGGCTTTTGCAGAAGCAGCTGGAGAGATTGAAGGAGGAGCTAAAATGGAGCGATTCCGCTAGGCATTCTCTTAACCAGGATTCACGGGTGGTCAATCTGTTGAAATCAGAGCACTACATTTTGGCCACCGTGCTCGATCCTAGATTTAAAGCCTACGTTGTATCTCTCTTTCCGGCAAACACAAGTCTGCAGAGGTTCAAAGACCTCCTGGTGAGACACTTGTCAACTCAAGCGGAACGTGACCCGTCAACAGCTCCTCCTTCACATTCTCCGGCAACTGGAAAAGGAAAAGGCTAAGAATTCCGAGGAAAAGGCTAAGAATTCCGAGCCCACCCGCTGGTGGGAATGCAGGGCAGTCTGGAGCGAGTGCTGACATCTGGTCCGGACTGAAGGACCTGCCAACGATTACTGACATGTCGTCTACTGTCACTGCATATGATTCTGTCACCATTGAAAGAATGGTGGAGGATTATATGAGTGACAGCATCCAAGTAGGCACGTCAGACAGTCCGTACGTATACTGGCAGGAAAAAGAGGCAATTTGGAGGCCCTTGCACAAACTGGCTTTATTTTACCTAAGTTGCCCCCCCCCCCTCCAGTGTGTACTCTGAAAGAGTGTTTAGTGCAGCCGGTCACCTTGGCAGCGATCGGCGTACGAGGTTACTTCCACAAAATGTGGAGAAGATGATGTTCATCAAAATGAATTATAATCAATTCCTCCGTGGAGACATTCACCAGCAATTGCCTCCAGAAAGTACACAGGGACCTGAGATGGTGGATTCCAGTGGGGACAAATTAATGCTCTGTGAGGAGGGGGATGTACACAGTGAAAGGGGTGATGAATCGGACGATGAGGAGGAGGTGGACATCTTGCCTCTGTAGAGCCAGTTTGTGCAAAGAGAGATTGATTGCTTCTTTTTTGGTGGGGGCCTAAACCAACCAGTCATTTCAGCCACAGACGTGTGGCAGACCCTGTCGCTGAAAAGATGGGTTTGTTAAAGTGTGCATGTCCTGTTTATACAACATAAGGGTGGGTGGGAGGGCCCAAGGACAATTCCATCTTGCTTCTCTTTTTTTTAAAATTTATTTATCTTTGCATCATGTGATGTTTGGGGCTAATTTTTTTAAGTGCCATCCTGTCTGACACTGCAGTGCCACTCCTAGATGGGCCAGGTGTTTGTGCTGCCCACTTGGGTCGCTTAGCTTAGTCATCCAGCGACCTCAGTGCAAATTTTAGGACTAAAAATAATATTGTGAGGTGTGAGGTGCTGCATTTTGGTGACCAACAGTATATAGTTGTACAGTACAGTAGGCCATTGCTGTATCTTGCAGCTCCGTGTCACTGCAAGTATCCATTCCATATCTGTGCTGCATTTTTGTGAGCAGTATATATAGTAGTACAGTGCAGCATTTTGGTGACTAACAGTATATAGTTGTACAGTACAGTAGGCCATTGCTGTATCTTGCAGCTCTGTGTCACTGCAAGTATCCATTCCATATCTGTGCTGCATTTTTATGAGCAGTATATATAGTAGTATAGTGCAGCATTTTGGTGACCAACAGTATATAGATGTACAGTACAGTAGGCCATTGCTGTATCTTGCAGCTCCGTGTCACTTCAAGTATCCATATCTGTGATGCATTGTTGTGAGCAGTATATAGTAGTACAGTGCTGTATACTACAGTACAATAGTCCAGTGCTGTTCTCGCTGCGCAGTGTCAGTTCTCCGTAGTATCATCAGTGCTCAGTAAAATCAGTGCTCAGTAAAATCAGTGCTCAGTATAATCAGTGATTGACCAGTATAATCAGTTCTCAGTATAATAAGTGCGCTGTTAGACGTGTGCCCGTTTTCCGCCATTAGTGCATTGGGATTTAGACAATTGATGAATTTATTGTGTCCCCGGTACAAAATCCCATCTAGATTCCACTTCACTAGGCAGGCGATAGCGAGATTTTACCAATTAATATCAGTGATTTATAATTAATTATTAATTACAGTGATCTTGCCAAATGATTCCAGTGATCTTGTCATTTTCTTCCAGTGATTTGGACCAATAATACCATTGATTAGAACGAATAATTCCTGTGATTTTGTCATTTTCTTCCAGTGATTTGGACCAATAATACCATTGATTAGAACAAATAATTCCTGTGATATTGAGGTGTTTGTGTCGCTTAGCTTAGCCGTCCAGCGACCACAGTGCACCTCTTTTTCTCTTTTCTTTGCATCATGTGCTGTTTGGGGACAATTTTTTTAAGTGCCATCCTGTCTGACACTGCAGTGCCACTCCTAGATGGGCCAGATGTTTGTGCCGCCCTCTTGGGTCGCTTAGCTTAGTCATCCAGCAACCTCGGTGCAAATTTTAGGACTAAAAATAGTATTGTGAGGTGTGAGGTGTTCAGAATAGACTGGAAATGAGTGGAAATTAGGGTTATTGAAGTTAATAATACTATAGGATCAAATTCTCCTATATATATATATATATATATATATATAGGATCAATACCCCCAAATTCTATGATTTTTTATCTGTTTTTGATGGGTTTTTGAAAAAAAACACCCGAATCCAAAACACACCCGAATCCGACAAAAAAATTTCAGGGAGGTTTTGCCAAAATGCGTCCGAATCCAAAACACGGCCGCGGAACCGAATCCAAAACCAAAACACAAAACCCGAAAAATTTCCGGTGCACATCTCTAATTAAGGCCCTTTAAAAAATTATTTTGCACAAAAAAACACCACTTTGAACAATGAGACACATATGCATAAAGTGATTGGCAGCAGTTGAAAAAAAATATTCAATACATGGGGACAAAACTAAACACAAAAGCACAAAATTTAAATGTTTACCCTTTTTACACACATAAAATACACTCGCCGTCCTGCATGGGCTGATCTGAATCCCAGACATAAGTCGCCCTCACAACTTCAAGAGGAATTAGGCTCCACATGGGTTCCTCGTACTCAAGATACGTGGCCACGAATGGATGTCCACCTCCTGTTTGTCGAGCAGACTTTGCCTCCTTGGCCATTTTTGCCTTGACACTGCGCTTGATATCATAAAAACGTTTGCGGCACGTGTCCTCTGTCCGCTTGATAATGCCCTCACTGTTCACAGCTGCCACAACTTTGGACCCCAAGATGGTTTTCATGCGGGATGTCACCTTCAATGACTCTGATCCAAACAGCTGACGATGGTATTTCATCAGCTCACGCACCAAAGCCACATTCTCATAAAATGTAAACTTTACATTGCGGCCAGTCTTAGTTGTGGTGTGTGGCTGCGGAGCTGCATCACTGTAACTAGAGGCTTCAGCAGCCACCTCTCCCACCTCCTCAACCTCACTAACCTCACCCCTCTCTCTCACCTCCTCCACCTCACTCACCTCAGACTGAGACATAATTTAGACAAACAGCACTGAACACTGAAAAATAAAGACACACAAAACACACTCCTCCACTACCTCTACACAGCACACACCACACACACACACACACACACACACACACACACACACACACACACACACACACACACACTGACAAGAGACTTAAATTAAAAAATACAAAGACCAAAACTACTAAATGACTACACAACCAGAATGATAAGACTACTTTCAAACACAATACAGCACTCAGAAGTCGCAATACACCACAAATCCACCAACCTACTCACCAACTCCACAGACCACAACCTCTCACCTCTCCACTAACTAAACCCACGAGATTCGGACGTTTGGGGTGTATTTATGTGGTTGCGCTAAGACACTCCTACATATGAAACACAACCAGTCACAACTAAGTGACAGAAACAAAAGCACAAGTGGAAATGTGGCCACGAAAACCCCCCCACTGCCGCGTTTGTAAAAATACGAATCGAAGGAACAACCACTCATGTTCGGCCGAACAACACTAATCCGGCCGAGACATACATTGGAAAATATGAATACCATCGACATCGGAAAACACGAAAAACAAAAAAGCGGTAGCTCAGTAAATTACAGATTATGGACTCCAAAAATTACAGAAAAACACGAATGATCAAAATCGAATTCAAACTCTAACCAATTCGGCAGAAACATGAATCTTAGTAAATATACCCCCATGAGTGAAAAGGGCCCTGTTTGTGAGAGCTTACAAAGTTTAGGAAGGGAGGGGAATAGACAAGGGCAATAGAAAGAGGCAAATCTGTGTGCTAGGACAGAAAGTGATGGTTTAGGAGGAGATCTGATAGGCTTTTATCAAGACATAGGTTTTGTACAGCCCGTTTAAAACACTGATGAGAAGTGGAGGTTCTGATAGGGAAAGCGAGTTCCAGAGGTGAGGAGCGACATAGTGTTTTTATTTTTTCTGTAATCTGGAGCAGCGATAGAAAAATTTTCTTTTCTGTGGAGCCTTAGTAAATAGACCCCAAAAGGCACGTTAGAATGAAATGCAGGAATGATTGTTGCAAAAAGAGCATCACATGTAAGTTGTAACACATACAGCAGGTGGAGGTGTACTAAGCCTTGGGGGCATATGTAATAGGGTCCGTGTTTGCTGGAGGTGGGGGATGACGGCCGATCTCAGACATTTTTCTAAAGCGGCAATCATTTACAAGGCATGGTTTGCAACTGTCGCTTCAAAAAACATCCGAGGTCGACCGACATCCTGCTCCTCCGGCAAACTCGGACTCTATTACATATGACCCCTGGAGAGAGATAAAGTGTACTGAGATAAAGTACCAGCTAATCAGCTCCTAACTGTCATGTTATAGTCTGGGTTTGAAAAATGACAGGTATGAGCTGATTGATTGATTGATTGGTTGGTACTATGGGGTCTATTCATGAAGCAGTGAAAACTGTGGAGAAGTGAGCCAGTGGAGAAGAACCAATCAGCATTGAAGTACCATTTATAATTTGCATACTACAAAATTATACAGAGCAGCTGATTGGTTGCCATGAGCAACTTCTCCACTGGCTCACTTTTCCACACTTTTCACTGTTCATGAATAGACCCCTATATCTCTTTCCACTTAATCTCTCCCTAAGACTTAGGGGTCTATTCATGAAGCAGTGGAAACAGTGGAGAAACAGGCCAGTGGAGAATTTGCTCATGGCAACCAATCAGCATCTCCCTTACATTTTATAAAATGTACTTGATAAAGGCTTCCTTGAAAGCTGATTGGTTGCCATGGCATGCCATGGCAACTTCTCCACTGCCCCATAACAACACAGTTATTTTCAGGGGGGAGCATATGGGCAGCCTGCATCTAAGAACAAGGAGTGTCCCTCATTTTACTGTAAATTCTATATTTTTATACAAATTATTAGAACTGATTTTTTTTCTTGAAGACATTTTCTTATATTTCCTTGCAGTATTTGATTCGAGATTTATTAGCTTTATGTTATTTTTAATAAACGTAAACATTGGGGGCCATAGTAGGCTTTCTGTCACACATCACCTCTGGAATATTTCCTCATGATCGTACAGGAAATAATCAGTCATATGCCCTAATTGCAGCGCGTGCTGTATCACAAATATGTACAGTAGTATAATGTGTTAATACATAACTGAAATACATAATTTAGGTGAAATCAATAACTTTTTTGATTACTGTTGCTTCAGTACTACATTACTTTATTAATGGAAACAATGTTAGTCAGCTACATTTAATTCTTGTAAAACCTATATATTTTTTCATTTATTGGGTTGGTTTACTTAATTAAGAGTTACTGCGGCTGACATTTGACAGGCTAATATAAAATCTGATGTTTTTAGGCCCAGAGATGGAAGAAATGTCGATGTTGTATGCAGTGGAGAATTTTTCTGTACTGGCGCATATACATCTAAAGGCCCCCATACATCAGCGATAACAAAAAAAGCAATTCCCCTTAAATCAATAACCAACCATGGACCTCTAAGCCTGGCCTGGTATTGGAATAACCAGCCTATGGGGATAATGCTATAGCAAGTGGACACTCAGTTTTAGGTCCTTCTTCCATAACATTAACCAGCTCCAAACTGGTCAACCCAGGGCTGAAAGTGGGGACCCCAAAAATTAAAATGGGGTGTCCCCTCCTGAGCAAAAGCCCTAGGCTGTGAACTGCACACCTGATGGCAGTGGGTGCGGGGTTCATGGTATGTTGATATTGTTCTTTAAAGGTCCCAGCAAGCCAGTGCCATCATGACCGGATATTAAGGGCCTGTTGGCACCTGTAGTCTGCCTGAAAAGAAAATATTAAAGCAAAGACAGGACACGGAATGTTTCAATCATTTATTACACAACACTGTCACCTGGAGGGCGACGGCCTTGAAGCTCTTATCTATGGCCACCGCACCCCAGGACTTCCTGCATTTTTACCTGGAGGGCAACGGTCTTTAAGGTCTATTGCATGGCTGCTGCCCACACACAGGGCTTGCACCATTTTCTTCTTTCATCTTTCATCTCTACCTGGAGGGCGGCGGCCTTTAGGCTCTTTTGCATAGTTGCTATTTTCATCTTCACCTGGTCGGCGGCAGGACTTCCAGCGTCTTCTTTCTTCATTCTTTCTTCAGGAGCTCTTGCCTGCTCCTTCCGTGCCATTGGACTACCATTCTATGGCTTGTGCTGGCTCTTATAAGTCAGCTCAAGAGGGATGGGAAGGGGGAAGGGGGGGGGGGGGGGGGTTGCTGCA
Source organism: Pseudophryne corroboree (assembly GCF_028390025.1). NCBI lineage: Eukaryota > Metazoa > Chordata > Amphibia > Anura > Myobatrachidae > Pseudophryne > Pseudophryne corroboree. Next base: position 52,644,463 of record NC_086450.1, read on the forward strand.
GTTATCTTGAATTTTAAAAATAGCTTTTTCTTTCTCAAATTCTTTAAGTTTCAGAAGAGAAGAAAATCTGTCAGCTTTCTGAAACTTTTTGGAGTGAAACTCCTTTTGTAGCAGTGACTGATTCTGAGTCCCGCGCTTTCTGCACCCAATGTCGGCCCTCATTCCGAGTTGTTCGCTCGCAAGCTGCTTTTAGCAGCTTTGCACACGCTAAGCCGCCGCCTACTGGGAGTGAATCTTAGCATAGTAAAATTGCGAACGAAAGATTAGCAGAATTGCGAATAGACACTTCTTAGCAGTTTCTGAGTAGCTCCAGACTTACTCGGCAACTGCGATCAGTTCAGTCAGTTTCGTTCCTGGTTTGACGTCACAAACACTCCCAGCGTTCGCCCAGACACTCCCCCGTTTCTTCAGACACTCCCGCGTTTTTCCCAGAAACTGCAGCGTTTTTTCACACACACCCATAAAACGGCCAGTTTCCGCCCAGAAACACCCACTTCCTGTCAATCACATTACGATCACCAGAAGGAAGAAAAAACCTCGTAATGCCGTGAGTAAAATACCTAACTGCATAGCAAATTTACTTGGCGCAGTCGCACTGCGGACATTGCGCATGCGCATTAGCGACTAATTGCTCCGTTGCGGAAAAAAAAATAACGAGCGATCAACTCGGAATGACCACCGTCAATTCCAATGTTGATGTAGTTGGCCAATGTTTTAGATAAGTACTGCTCAATGCTGCGTGTGATGGTGCACCGATGGTGGATCTAAAGATGCACCGAGACAGATTTCTAAAGCATTTCTAAAGCGCTGAAAGTGGCCGTCTCAGTTTTAAATAAATTGGCCTCAGCATTAGCATAAGATGCAAACACGGCTGCAGTGAATGACGCAGAGTCAGGCACCAAGTATGATGGAAATGCATGTATACAGGAATGGCCAGCAGGGGGAGCACTGCCATCCCTACTATAAATACCACATAGGCTGTTTGTGCCCTAGAGTTACAGGCCTGGGAGCATTGGATGGTGGATCTGGCGGAGGTTAACCTAGCATGATATGATCTGGCACCAGGACCGGCTCGAGCCCTCTGTGCGCCCCCGGGCAGGAAATGGGGGCGTGGCATAGCGTCTAGTTCCCTTCGTTGAAAAAGGACCTTTGCTGTGTGGTGCGCGATGACGTCATCGCGCACCGCACAGCAAAGGTCCTCTCCATGAAGGGAAACTAGACGCGTAGCGTCTAGTTCCCTTCACAGGGGGACACAGCGGGCAGCGGAGGGCACAGCAGTAGCGGATCTTGCCATGGTGCGGCGCCCTCCGGAAGGCGGCGCCCCGGGCAAAAGTCCTGCTTGCCCGTGGCAAGATCCGCTACTGTCTGGCACTCTGCTCTACTTAAGGTGGATGAACACGAGGGAGGAGGAAGAGACAGTGCCCCTGCTCCTGTTGTCTTTTGTGTGGGTATGGCATTACAAATCACATCAATGGTGGAATGGGACCAGCTGAAGAAGTTCAAAAACTGGCTTGGAACATTGGTGAAAAAAACTTCAGCCGCTAAGGAGTTAAGCTTGAATGGCCAGGGTTTTATAGTTTATTTTAATATTTTTAAACTGCAAACATGAACAGTGAATGCAAATTCCAAACCACAAACATGACTGTAACCAAGATTAATAGGTGTCCCTAGGGCTCTTAACCAACCAGAGTCAATTATTCATCTTGATGCAATTTCTCTAACGTCCTAGAGCAGGCCTGGCCAACCTGTGGCTCTCCAGCTGTTGTAAAACTACAACTCCCATCATGCTTTGCCACAGTTTTGCTATTAGGGAATGCTAAAACTGTGGCAAGGCATGCTGGGATGTGTAGTTTCACAACATCTGGAGAGCCACAGGTTGGCCAGGCCTGTCCTAGAGGATGCTGGGGACTCCGTAAGGACCATGGGGAATAGACGGGCTCCGCAGGAGATAGGGCACTTTAAGACTTTAGGATTCTGGGTGTGCACTGGCTCCTCCCTCTATGCCCCTCCTCCAGACCTCAGTTTTAGACTGTGCCCAGAGGAGAATGGGTGCACTGCAGGGAGCTCTCCTGACTTTCCTGCTTAGAAAGCATTTTTGTTGGGATTTTTTCTCTTTTTCAGGGAGCACTGCTGGCAACAGGCTCCCTGCATCGAGGGACTGAGGAGAGAGGAGCAGACCTTCTTAAATGTTAGGCTCTGCTCCCTCGGCTACTGGACACCATTTGCTCCAGAGGGAATGAACACAGGTTCGTCCTGGGCGTTCACCCCAGAGCCGCGCCGCCGTTCTCCTCACAGAGCCAGAAGAAACAAAGACAGAAGACGTCTCAGGCGGCAGAAGCCTTCGGTGCTTCACAGAGGTAACGCACAGCACTGCAGCTGTGCGTCATTGCTCCGCTACACCTCACACATTCCGGTCACTGTAAGGGTGCAGGGCGCAGGGGGGGGGGGGCGCCCTGGGCAGCAATATAAACACCTCTCATATGGCAAAAGTGTATATACATGTACAGGAGTGCATGATGGTCAGGTCGCCGTCGGCAACACCGACACCGGACTGGGTGGATATGTGGAATGTCTTGAATGCAAATGTAAATTTACTGCATAAACGATTAGACAAGGCTGAAGCTAGGGATCAGTCAGGTAGTCAGACCATGCCTGTCCCTGTGGCACCAGGATCTTCGGGGTCTCAAAAACGCACCATATCCCAGATCACTGACACAGATACCGACACAGGGACTGACTCTAGTGTCGACTATGAGGATGCAAAATTACAGCGAAAGGTGGAGAAAGGTATTCTTTACATGATTATGGCCATTAAAGAGGTTTTGCATATCACTGAGGAACCCCCTGTCCCTGACACGAGGGTACACATGTATAAAGGGAAAAAGCCTGAGGTCACTTTTCCGTCCTCATTTGAACTAAGCGACTTGTGCGAAAAGGCTTGGGAATCTCCAGATAGGAGACTACAAGTTCCCAAAAGGATTCTTATGGCATGTCCCTTTCCACAAAAGGACAGGATACGATGGGAATCTTCGCCGAAGGTAGACAAGGCGCTGACACGCTTATCCAAGAAGGTGGCACTGCCTTCTCAGGATACAGCTTCCCTCAAGGATCCTGCTGATCGTAAGCAGGAGGTTACCATGAAGCACATTTACACACATTCCGGTACTATCGTTAGACCGGCTATGGCATCGGCCTGGGTGTGTAGTGCTATCGCGGCATGGACAGATTCCTTATCTACGGAACTTGAAACCCTAGATAAGGATTCCATTCAAATGACCCTAGAGCATATCAAAGATGCTGCTTTATATATGAGGGATGCTCAAAGAGACATTTGTTTACTAAGCACCAGAATAAATGCTATGTCTATTTCTGCTAGGCGACTCCTGTGGACCCGACAGTGGACGGGGGATGCCGACTCAAAGCGGCATATGGAGTCCTTGCCTTACAAGGGGGTGGAGTTGTTTGGAGAAGGCCTCTCGGACCTTGTCTCTACTGCTACGGCCGGTAAATCGAATTTCTTACCTTATGTCCCCCCGCAGCATACTAAAAAGGCACCTCATTATCAAATGCAGTCCATTCGTTCCAATAAAAACAAGAAGCTACGGGGATCGTCCTTCCTTGCCAGAGGAAAAGGCAAGGGAAAAAAGCTGCATGCAGCTAGTTCCCAGGAGCAGAAGTCCTCCCCTACATCTGCAAAGTCCACCGCATGACGCTGGGGCTTCCCGGGGGGAGTCAGCTCAAGTGGGGGTGCATCTTCGATTTTTCAGCCAGGTCTGGGTTCACTCACAGGTGGATCCCTGGGCTATAGAAATTGTTTCTCAGGGATACAGGCTGGAATTCGAAGACGTGCCTCCTCGCCGGTTTTTCAAATCGGCTCTGCCAGCTTCCCCGTCAGAGAGGGAGTTAGTGTTGACTGCAATTCAAAAATTGTATCTTCAACAGGTGATAGTCAAAGTTCCTCTTCTCCAGCAAGGAAAGGGGTATTACTCAACCCTGTTTGTGGTCCAGAAACCGGATGGTTCGGTCAGGCCCATTTTAAATCTAAAATCCCTGAACTTGTACTTGAAAAAGTTCAAGTTCAAGATGGAATCGCTCAGAGCGGTCATCGCCAGCCTGGAGGGGGGGGATTGGATGGTGTCCCTGGACATAAAGGATGCGTACCTTCATGTTCCGATTTTCCCTCCTCATCAGGCATTCCTGAGATTTGCAGTACAGGACTGTCATTACCAATTTCAGACGTTGCCGTTTGGGCTTTCCACAGCCCCGAGAATTTTCACCAAGGTAATGGCGGAAATTATGGTACTCCTGCGCAAGCAGGGGGTCACAATTATTCAATACTTTGACGATCTCCTCATAAAGGCGAGATCTCGGGAGAAGTTGCTGGACAGCGTGTCGCTGTCGGTGAGGATGTTGCAGGGGCACGGCTGGATTCTCAATTTACCGAAGTCCCAGCTGGTCCCTACAACGCGCCTGACCTTTCTGGGTCTGATTCTAGACACAGACCAGAAAAAGGTTTTTCTTCCGATGGAAAAGTCTCAGGAGCTCATAGCCCTGGTCAGGAACCTATTAAAGCTAAAAACGGTTTCAGTGCATCATTGCACACGTGTCCTGGGGAAGATGGTGGCATCGTACGAGGCCATCCCCTTCGGCAGGTTCCACGCGAGGACCTTTCAATGGGATCTACTGGACAAATGGTCTGGGTCCCATTTACAAATGCATCAGAGGATCACCCTGTCTCCCAGAGCCAGGGTATCTCTCCTGTGGTGGCTGCACAGTGCTCACCTCCTAGAAGGCCGCAGATTCGGAATTCAGGACTGGATCCTGGTGACCACGGACGCAAGCCTCCGAGGTTGGGGAGCGGTCACACTGGGATGAAATTTCCAAGGTCTCTGGTCAAATCTAGAGACTGGTCTCTACATCAACGTCCTGGAGTTGAGGGCCATATACAACGCCCTACGCCAAGCGGAGGCATTGCTTCGAGACAAACCGGTTCTGATTCAGTCAGACAATGTCACAGCAGTGGCTCATGTAAACCGCCAAGGCGGCACAAGGAGCAGAGTGGCCATGGCAGAAGCGACCAGGATTCTTCGCTGGGCGTAAGGCCATGTAAGCGCCCTATCAGCAGTATTCATCCCGGGTGTGGACAACTGGGAAGCGGACTTCCTCAGAAGACACGACCTGCATCCGGGAGAGTGGGGACTTCATCCAGAAGTCTTCGCACAGATCGTGGGTCGGTGGGGACTGCCTCAGATAGACATGATGGCGTCCCGTCTCAACAAAAAGCTAAAGCGGTATTGCGCCAGGTCCAGGGACCCTCAGGCGGTAGCGGTAGACGCTCTAGTGACACCTTGGGTGTTTGGATCGGTCTATGTGTTCCCTCCTTTACCTCTCATACCCAAGGTGTTGAGAATAATAAGGCTAAGAGGAGTCAGAACGATCCTCATTGTTCCGGATTGGCCACTAAGGAATTGGTATCCGGATCTGCAAGAGTTGCTCACAGAAGATCTGTGGCCTCTTCCCCTAAGGCAGGATCTGCTGCAGCAGGGGCCCTGTCTGTTCCAAGACTTACCGCGGCTGCGTTTGATGGCATGGCGGTTGAACGCCGGATCCTAGCGGAAAAAGGTATTCCGGAGGAGGTCATTCCTACCCTGATCAAGGCTAGGAAGGACGTGACATCGAAACATTATCACCATATATGGCGAAAATATGTGTCTTGGTGTGATGCCAGAACTGCTCCTACGGAGGAGTTCCATTTGGGCCGTCTGCTTCACTTCCTACAAACGGGAGTGAATTTTGGCCTAAAATTAGGGTCCATAAAGGTCCAAATTTCGGCCTTATCCATTTTCTTCCAAAAAGAATTGGCTTCTCTTCCTGAAGTACAGACATTTGTGAAGGGGGTACTACATATTCAGCCTCCCTTTGTACCTCCGGTGGCGCCTTGGGATCTTAACGTGGTATTAAGTTTCCTCAAGTCACCTTGGTTTAAACCACTCAAGATGGTGGAATTGAAATATCTCACTTGGAAAGTGGTGATGTTATTGGCCTTGGCTTCTGCAAGGCGTGTTTCGGAATTGGCGGCTTTGTCATATAAAAGCCCCTACCTGGTTTTTCATGTGGATAGGGCAGAATTGAGGACTCGTCCTCAATTTCTGCCAAAGGTGGTCTCATCTTTTCATATGAACCAACCTATTGTCGTGCCTGTGGCTACGCGGGACTTGGGGGATTCCGAGTCCCTGGATGTGGTCAGGGCTTTGATGATTTATGTGTCCAGAACAGCTAGGATCAGAAAGACTGAAGCTCTGTTTATTCTGTATGCGGCCAACAAGGTTGGCGCTCCTGCTTCAAAGCAGACTATTGCTCGCTGGATCTGTAATACGATTCAGCAGGCGCATTCTACGGCAGGATTGCCATTGCCTAAATCGGTTAAGGCCCATTCCACTAGGAAGGTGGGCTCTTCTGGGGCGGCTGCCCGAGGGGTCTCGGCATTACAGTTGTGCCGAGCAGCTACTTGGTCGGGGTCAAACACCTTTGCAAAGTTCTATAAGTTTGAAACCCTGGCTGAGGAGGACCTCCTGTTTGCTCAATCGGTGCTGCAGAGTCATCCGCACTCTCCCGCCCATTTGGGAGCTTTGGTATAATCCCCATGGTCCTTACGGAGTCCCCAGCATCCTCTAGGGCGTTAGAGAAAATAAGATTTTACTTACCGGTAAATCTATTTCTCATAGTCCGTAGAGGATGCTGGGCGCTCGTCCCAAGTGCGGACTTCTTCTGCAAGACTTGTATATAGTTATTGCTTACATAAAGGTTATGTTATAGCTTCATCGGTTTGAACCGAGTCTATGTTGTTGTTCATGCTGTTAACTGGATAGTTTATCACAGGTTATGCGGTGTGATTGGTGTGGCTGGTATAAATCTTGCCCTTGGGTTAACTAAAATCCTTTCCTAGTACTGTCCGTCTCCTCTGGGCACAGTTTCCCTAACTGAGGTCTGGAGGAGGGGCATAGAGGGAGGAGCCAGTGCACACCCAGAATCCTAAAGTCTTTCTTAAAGTGCCCTATCTCCTGTGGAGCCTGTCAATTCCCCATGGTCCTTACGGAGTCCCCAGCATCCTCTACGGACTACGAGAAATAGATTTACCGGTAAGTAAAATCTTATTTTTCTGCCTCTGCTTTAATATGTTCAGCATTACCAAATATATGTTATGAATGACCAGCAAGAGAAACAAGCCCGAAGTTTAGAGCATAATTAATACATAATGAAATTCAAATGACCATAAAGAAAGCTACGATGTATAGCTACTTCCTTTCTGCTTCCTGAAATCATGAAATCTTAAGAGCCAGTAGGATAGGGACTTTTATTATATTCCTACAAAAAAAATTTGCAGGTTGCACGAAAAATACTATGGGGGTTATTCAGGTTTGTTAGCAAACCAAAGAAGTTAGCAATTGGACAAAACCATGCTGCACTGCAGGTGCGGCAGATGTAACATGTGCAGAGAGATTTAGATTTGGGTGGGTTATTTTGTTTCTGTGCCGGGTAAATACTGGCTGCTTTATGTTTACACTGCAGTTTAGATTTCATTTTGAACACACCAAACCCAAATCTAACTTTCTCTGCACATGTTACGCACATGTTACATCTAACCCACCTGCAGTGCACATGGTTTTGCCCAATTGCTAACTTTTCTGGTTTGCTAACAAACCTGAATAACCCCTTATGTCATGGATATTAAAGTGGCCGTGGGAATAAATTGAAGATTATGAATCTATATCATCTAAGATTATTCCAGTGTTTCCCGAACTCGCTCCTCAAGGCACCTAACAGTGCAGGTTTTAAAGATATCCATAGCTCAGCATAGATGTCTAAGTCAAAATGACTGAGGTACTAATTAAGTCACCTGTGGCCAAGCATGCATATACTTAAAACCTGGACTGTTAACCTGGGTACACATTAAAATATCTGGGTATTGTGGCTAACGGGATGAGATGTCAGTTGGCCGTATATACTGAAGGATATCGTTTATGGCCGCGTTAAGCTGTATACTGTCAGGCGCCGTGTCATCCATCCGGCCGTGCAGCACAGCAAATGAGACAACTCAGGAGGCGGGAGGGTGCGGTGGTCCGTACCAGTAACGTGCAGTGGCGTGAGGCAGGTGAGGTAGAGCCTTTCCTGTCATACTATCGTTTGTGCCAGAGTTTTGACTGTATAAAGTATATGAAAAATTCAAAGAATATATTAATACAGGTTGAGTATCCCTTATCCAAAATGCTTGGGACCAGAGGTATTTTGGATATCGGATTTTTCCGTATTTTGGAATAATTGCATACCGTAATGAGATAACATGGTGAAGGGACCTAAATCTAAGCACAGAATGCATTTATGTTACATATACACCTTATACACACAGCCTGAAGGTCATTTTAGACAATATTTTTTATAACTTTGTACATTTAACAAAGTGTGTGTACATTCACACAATTCATTTATGTTTCATATACACCTTATACACACAGCCTGAAGGTCATTTAATACAATATTTTTAAGAACTTTGTCTATTAAACAAAGTTTGTGTACATTGAGCCATCAAAAAACAATGGTTTCACTATCTCAGTCTCACTCAAAAAAGTCCGTATTTCGGAATATTCCGTATTTTGGAATATTTGGATATGGGATACTCCACCTGTAATATCTTCCAGGCAAAAGGTGCAGAGAGGTGACTTCAGTGACACTGAGCCTGAAGTAACGGAGGACAGCGTGCAGGTGATAAGGTTGTGATTGGAGAGAGGGAAAGGGGTGTTATTGAATTCAGAAACTGGGCATAGTCTGGTGAATGCAAGATCAAGGCAGAGGCCCTCCTAATGAATAGAGGAGTCAGTCCACTGGGAAAGGCTGAGAGAGGAGGTTAGAGAGAGTACTTTGGGGGCACAAGGAGAATGTGGACTATTGATAGTGATATTAAAATCACCTATGATGATGGTTGGGATGTCAGAGGATAAGAAATGAGGCAGCCAGGCAGAAAAAATTCCATGAATTCTTGGTGTGGTCCAGGTGGATGATAGATCACAGCAACACGCAGAAAGAATGGAGTGATACATGCATACATAGGCAAGGGAATGTGACCCTCCGGGCATTCAGGTCCGGTCCACCCACCACTTGTGGCCATACGGTAGACTACTCCTCTTGGAGTGTCAGGGCATGACGCGCCATATGGCGTATGGACAACCAGCAAGTGAGGACACATCTGTACAGTAGGTTGCCTTCAAAATGACCAGCTAGAACTGAGTGAGACACAGAATTACTGATTAGCACAGTTCTTTGCTAAAGGTTCTCACTGATCCATTAGGAGTTACACACAAATGAAAATCCTTTGTAGTGTCTGAATAAGTCCAAACAGTTAACTGTATTAACTACTTGCCTGGCGTGGTAGCATCAGATGTGATCAGACAGAAACGTCCACTGGGCGGCTGCTGGAAGAAAATCTTCCAGCAGCCGCCAATCTGCATCATTCTAACCTCACCCAGCGCAACCAGTCATTGCTGATCAGGCAGCCCTATGGCACCCTCCCAGCTTTGTGGCTCCTCTCTGCAGCTGCCTGGGAAAAGTCATTGAAACAGGCCCCGGCTTCCCAGTATATATCTGTCAGCTGCAGAGAGGAACAGCTGCCGGGTAAATGCATAGCCGTGATTTCGCAATAGTCTAAACATCGGTAGACAGATATACTGTATCGTTTACAAATGTTCTTGAACCAAATTATATAAAAAAGTGTAAAAATCTTTTTTTTTCCCAGTATAAAATAGTGTGGAATATTGATAGATGTTCTTAACCTAATTCAGTAATTAAAAACAGCTAAAATTTCTGAATGGTTTTGAAAAATATTAGCCAGTTACATGGTAAAATCATCCTATGCACTTCTTCATTGTGCTGATTTCATCAGAGGTATACTTTTCTATTTATAGTGAGTGGTCAGAGGTGCCTCTCATTGGGAGTGTGTGAAAAAAGAGCCTCAACAGACAACTTTAGCACCTCAGTGGCCATTGTCAGTGGCGTAACTAGAAATTTTTCTCCCCCAAGCCAAAAAATCCTTCGGCGCCCCCCCCCCCCCCCCCATACCCCCCATAATTGGGACTAGTAAAGGGACAAATATGCGCGCGCCGCACGCGCGCGCCGCCAAAAAGGGTGTGTGGCTTCGTTGAAATGGGCTTGGCTTTGCATAAAGGGGCGTGGCATTGCAGGAAAAGACTACCCTATACCCCAGTTTTGCAACCTGCACGCCCAGACGTTAGCCACCACAGGAAAGAAAAATAATCCTGATTCATGCCCCTTACATTATTTGTCATTTTTCCTCCTTATAGTAATGCCCAGTATACATTATGTCACATACTGCAATGGCCCTTAGACATTATTCCACACACAATAATGCACATGACACAATATGCACACACTGTAATGCCCCCGACACATTATGCCACACACCGTAATGCCTGTGACACATTATGACAGGAATCGCAATGCCCGTTATACATTATGCTACACACTGCAATGCCCCTGATACATTATAGCACATACGTCTGTGACACAGTATGACACACACCACAATGATCCTGAGACATTATACCACATACCACAATGCCCGTGATATAGTATACAACACACCGTAATGCCGGACACATTATGACACACACCGCAATGTCCGTGATACATTATGCCAAACACTGCAGTGACCCTAAGACATTATACCACATACCACACAATGCCCGTGATATAGTATACCACACACCGTAATGCCCATTACACATTAAGTTCTACAGTAAGGCTTCCAATTACTTTTAAATTACCTGCTCGTTGCCAGGGGTTTCATGCTCTTGGTTCCATGTACGGTGCCAGGGGTTTTCATGCTCAGGTTGTCATGCTCGTTGCCAGGGGTTTCATGCACTGGGTGTCATGCTCGTTGCTAGGGGGTAGTGCTTGTTGCTAGGGCCGTGCTCCCAGTGCCACATATGCCCCCAGTGCCAGTCAGATATTCCCCCACAGTGCCAGGTATATGCACCCAGTGCCAGATATTCCCCCACAGTGCCAGGTATATGCCCCCAGTGCCAGATCTTCCCCCACAGTGCCAGGTATATGCCCCCAGTGCCAGATCTTCCCCCACAGTGCCAGGTATATGCCCCCAGTGCCAGATCTTCCCCCACAGTGCCAGGTATATGCCCCCAGTGCCAGATCTTCCCCCACAGTACCAGGTATATGCCCCCAGTGCCAGATATTCCCCCCAGTGCCAGGTATATGCCCCCAGTGCCAGATATTACCCCCAGTGCCAGGTATATGCCCCCAGTGCCAGATCTTTCCCCACAGTGCCAGGTATATGCCCCCAGTGCCAGGTATATGCCCCCCCCCCAGTGCCAGATATTCCCCCACAGTGCCTGCTTCCCCCCCAGTGCCAGATATTCCCCCCCAGTGCCAGGCATATGCCCCCAGTGCCAGATCTTCCCCCACAGTGCCAGGTATATGCCCCCAGTGCCAGATCTTCCCCCACAGTACCAGGTATATGCCCCCAGTGCCAGATATTCCCCCCCAGTGCCAGGTATATGCCCCCAGTGCCAGATATTCCCCCCCCCCCAGTGCCAGGTATATGCCCCTAGTGCCAGATCTTCCCCCACAGTGCCAGGTATATGCCCCCAGTGCCAGGTATATGCCCCCCCCAGTGCCAGATATTCCCCCACAGTGCCTGCTTCCCCCCCAGTGCCAGATATTATCCCCCAGTGCCAGGTATATGCCCCCAGTGCCAGATATTCCCCCCCCAGTGCCAGGTATATGCCCCCCCAGTGCCAGATATTCCCCCACAGTGCCAGATATTCCCCCCCAGTGCCAGGTATATGCCCCCAGTGCCAGATATTCCCCCCCCCAGTGCCAGGTATATGCCCCCAGTGCCAGGTATATGCCCCCCCAGTGCCAGGTATATGCCCCCAGTGCCAGGTATATGCCCCCCCAATGCCTGCTCCCCCCCCCCCTTGTGTTGGAGGGACACGGAGCGCATAGCGCGCCTCTCCAGTGTCCCTCCTGGCTCTCCCCCGGCCGGTCTAATAAAGGAAGTGCCGGTTCGTGAGCCAATCAGAGCTCACGAACGGCACTTCCTTTATTAGACCGGCCGGGGGAGAGCCAGGAGGGACACAGGGGGGCGCGTGATGTGCGCTCCGTGTCCCTCCAACACAGGAGGCAGGCGGCAGCAGCGGAGGGAAGGAGGGAGAGACCGCAGATTGACATGCGGACGCTCATCCGCATGTCAATCTGTGCAAAGTCAGTGGCGCCCCCGCAGCCCCTCGCCCCCAAGCCACCGCGAGGACTGCGGGGGCAGTAGTTACGCCACTGGCCATTGTTCAAAAATGGTAGGTGCACCATCTTTTCTCTGTTCAGTCTGAGGCTTATCTTCACCATTTCAGTTGTACTCTGTGCTTGTTATATAGGAAAAAAATCTAAAAAAAACATTGCGCTATAAAGTAAATAAGAATATATGTAAAGATAAATTTTATCAATACAACAATAAAAATTAGGTTTAAAAATATGGCTGTGAAGTTGTCAGAAATGAGGTCGGGAGACTGTTTATAAACAATAAAATACCTTTTATTTTATACCAAATAATCCACCATGTGGAATGTAAGAATAAAACATATATAACATTTCTATGAAAGCATCAGATGGTTAATATATGTAAAGCATTCCAAAGTGTATAGATGACTGTTATAACAACTCTAATGAATATGCTATATTGTAGTTAAATAGATACTAGAGTGTCCTTTTTAGAGACAATGTGTATCAATAGTTGCAATCCTTTGCACGATCCACACAGGTATAGCTATTGGCTTTAAATGCCGGCGTCCCGGCCACAATAATTAGTTCAAAGTGAACTGGAGGTTTTATAATTACCGCCTGTAACTTTCACAATTGTGAATGAAGTCGTCCCTCCTTTCCCGGTGGTGAGGCTATCACCGCCCCGGGCGTGATTTTCCGTGTGTCCGTAAATGGATGGGAGTCGAGGGACTCACCGATCGCTCCCGCTGAGGAAGTCCCAAGACATTGTGGGACGAAACGCGTTGACGCTACACTGGACATCTAGTAGTGCACTGGTCCACCGGGATAAGACCGACTTGGCTTTTGAAATCATATACAGAGATCCCGCTGCCGTATTACCATCAGTAAGCACCCTCCTGTATTGCCGCTGGCCATTTACTCGCTCGTCAGCCTGTCTGCTGAATACCATCACGCCACAGTATACTGACAGCAGGATTCTTGCGGACTGCACTCACGAACCCTCGAAGTACATCACCCGCGGCGGTGACGGCCTCACCACCGGGAGAGGGAAGACGGCTCTATCACCTCAGCGGGAGCGATCGGTGAGTCCCTCGACTCCTATCCATTTACGGACACACGGCACATCACGCCCGGGGCGGTGATAGCCTCACCACCGGGAAAGGAGGGACGACGTCATTCACAATTGTGAAAGTTACAGGCGGTAATTATAAAACCTCCAGTTCACTTTGAACTAATTATTGTGGCCGGGACGCCGGCATTTAAAGCCAATAGCTATACCTGTGTGGATCGTGCAAAGGATTGCAACTATTGATACACATTGTCTCTAAAAAGGACACTCTAGTATCTATTTAACTACAATATAGCATATTCATTACAGTTGTTATAACGGTCATCTATACACTTTGGAATGCTTTACATATATTAACCATCTGATGCTTTCATAGAAATTTTATATATGTTTTATTCTTACATTCCACATGGTGGATTATTTGGTATAAAATAAAAGGTATTTTATTGTTTATAAACAGTCTCCCGACCTCATTTCTGACAACTTCACAGCCATATTTTTAAACCTAATTTTTATTGTTGTATTGATAAAATTTATCTTTACATATATTCTTATTTACTTTATAGCGCAATGTTTTCTAGATTTTTTTCATTTTGTTTATGCTAGAGACCCTAACCAAGTCTCAAAACATATGCTGCTGTTTACCTATATTAGTTGCATTTATACAACAAAATCTTCTTACATATAAAAGCTTATTAACAGCGCCAGGAGAGTGGGATTGGCATACCACTGGGGATTTTTTTCTCCTCTCTATATCCTTGTTATATAGGGCATAATTTTATGTTTGTACACAGATGCAATTGCAATTTTCTAGGTGACGGCGCTGCTAATGTTACCAAGTGAAGCTGCCTCCCAGAAATGAAAAGGGACGCCCACCGGTGCCATCGTAATCATGGCTGTGCAGACTGGCCACTGCAGTAGCGATGCCGGTGCCATGTTTCTCTGCATACATGATTGCAGCTGAAAGAAGATACATGTCCCAAAAAGAGCCATGTTTTTGCCACCACTCCCCATTAACTCCCCCAAAATGGCTACTTCCTGTCAATCACTCTGTGATGAAATCCTCTCTATGAGAGCGAGAGCAAAGGCACCTTGGTGCGTGTGCAGTGAGATCGCGGCACATACACAGTTGGCCGACAATCGCTCCGTTGCATGAACATAGACCATTGCGTACAAAACATGAATTAGGCCCTTAGTGGAAAACCTACCAAGCTGTACATTGTAGGGGCTTATAGGAGATGTATTGGAGGTTTTTTAACTGCTATTTATATTTTCTTGTATACAGATGGGTCCACGGTTATCTTGGCTAGTTTGCTGTGCCTAGACACACCGTGGTTTATTAACATAAACCCTTCATCTATTGTTCTCAGCTGCAATACAATACAGAGAACAATACAGCAGGGGATTAAGTCATTACAGCAGGGAATTAAGTCTGACTGCCCTGGTTCAGTTAATCCTACTAAAGGCCAAGATAAAGGTGGCTCCATCTGTACATCAACGCTCTGTAAAATCATGAATGACGCTGAGTTCAGGGGGGCTCAATTTCCCTGATGTTTTACGTTGGCAATACTAACCATGATATCCATAGACAGAATTTACGGGGTTTCAAACACGTCTATGAACAATCTATACATATTATTAAAGATGAGCAAAATGACTGTAACATTTTGACAAAATAGATTTTTGTTGAGACCAAAGTCCTGGAGATATAATCTGTCGGTTCCACGTTTGCCATTCCGCACCGCATTTGTCAATTTGTTATTTGTGCATCTGAGAAGCAATGTGCGTGAGTTCCACCAGGGAACACAGATCGGAATTGCATGGAGATGCATGCAATTTCCGAGGGGCTTTCCTGGGCGGTGACTTGGGGGGGGGGGGGGGGGGGGGGGCGACTATTGGCGGCGAGTCTGACAGTGTCAGGGACTGAGTTAAAAGACGCAGGTTAAGCTAGGGGCAAGGTCCGAGCTGCCCGGCGCCTTCCTCTCTGTGTCGTCTTACTCAGCTGCGTACTCGACATAACGGTCAGGCCGGCCCTGGTAGTGGTGGAGCATGGAATCAAAATGATATAATACAAGTTTTGTGAACAGCTTCTGTCAGGGAAATGCAGCATGATGATCCACAATCAGGTAGTCGCCGCCTACAGGGGGAGGGGGAAATCACTGTGCAGGGGTGCGATCGCATGTGCAGGAGAGCTGCACAAACAGAAGATTGTGCAGTCTCTGCACAGCCCAGGACTTACTCAGCCGCTGCGATGATCGGGACCGGAGCTGATCGCGCCTGCTTCAGATGGATTTTTTGCACCCAGCATGAAGTGGGTGTAAATCCCGATACTATAGGGGACATGTACGTGTCCTTGGAGAGACAAAGGGCCTAATTCAGACCTGGTCGCTCGCAAGGTTTTTTTTGCAGTCCTGCGTTCACATAGTCTCCGTCCACAGGGGGAGTGTATTTTAGCTGTGCAAGTGTGCGATCGCATGTGTAGCAGAGCTGTACAAACAGATTTTGTGCAGTCTCTGCGCAGCCCAGGACTTACTCAGCCGCTGCGATCACATCAGCCTGTCCAGGACCGGAACTGACGTCAGGAACCCTCCCTGCTAACGCATGGACACGCCTGCGTTTTTCCAGACATTCCCAGAAAACGGTCAGTTGACACCCACAAACGCCCTCTTCCTGTCAATCTCCTTGCAAACGCCTGTACGAATGGATTCTTCACACAAACCCATCATTGAGTGGCGATCCGCTTTGTACCCGTGTGACGCACTTGCGCATTGTGGTGCATACACATGTGCAGTTTAGACCTGATCGGCCGCTGTACGAAAACGCAGTATAGTGATCAGGTCTGAATGAGGCCCATAAATTGGATGGAGATAAAGTAGCAGCCAATCAGCTCCTAACTGCCACGTTACAGGCTGTGTTTGAAAAATTACAGTTAGATGATGGTTGGCTGGTACTTTATCTCCGTCCACTTTATCTCTCTCCAAGGTTTAGTACATAGACCCCTTAAGCTCTTATAGGGGTCTATTTACTAAGCCTTGGATGGAGATAAAGTGGATGGAGATAAAGTACCAGCCAATCAGCTCTCAACTGACATTTTTCAAACACAGTCTGTGGTATGGCCAGGCTCGGCGCTACCCTCTCAGCAAAGGGATGCAGTGCAGGTAGGCGCCAGGCAGAAGAGGAGCTCTACCTGTCCTGCATCTCCGCTGCTGTGCCTGGGGCCCCTGCTGCTGCCGGCCGCTGTGCCTGTCACTGCATGACAGGCAGCGGCGCCCGCAGCTGAAAGCCTCCTCTCCTCTCCCCCTCTCCTCCTGTGACACTGAGTGATTGGATGGAGGGGGCGGAGCTAAATGGTCAGAAGGGGCAGGGCTACACCATCAGACTGCAATGCCACAGAGGAGGACATGCTGCTCCAGATCCTGCCAGCCAGGGAGAGTAAATGAGAAAGTCTGCGCTACTACTGGGGCATTACGTGTAAAATGCACTACTACTGTTGGATTACATGTAAATTACACTACTACTGGGGCATTACGTGTAATCTGTGCTACTACTGGGGGATTACATGTAAACTGCACTACTACTGGGGCATTACGTGTAAACTGTGCTACTGCTGGGGGATTACGTGTAATCTGCGCTACTACTGGGGGATTACATGTAAATTGCACTACTACTGGGGCATTACGTGTAATCTGTGCTACTACTGGGGATTACATGTAAACTGCACTACTACTGGGGCATTACGTGTAATCTGTGCTACTACTGGGGCATTACGTGTAATCTGTGCTACTACTGGGGGATTACATGTAAACTGCACTACTACTGGGGCATTACGTGTAATCTGTGCTACTACTAGGGGATTACATGTAAACTGCACTACTACTGGGGCATTACGTGTAAACTGTGCTACTGCTGGGGGATTACGTGTAATCTGCACTACTACTGGGGCATTACGTGTAATCTGTGCTACTACTGGGGGATTACATGTAAACTGCGCTACTACTGGGGCATTACGTGTAAACTGTGCTACTGCTGGGGGATTATGTGTAATCTGCGCTACTACTGGGGCATTACATGTAATCTGTGCTACTACTGGGGGATTACATGTAAACTGCACTACTACTGGGGCATTACGTGTAAACTGCGCTACTACTGGGGCATTACGTGTAAACTGTGCTACTGCTGGGGGATTACGTGTAATCTGCACTACTACTGGGGCATTACGTGTAATCTGTGCTACTACTGGGGGATTACATGTAAACTGCGCTACTACTGGGGCATTACGTGTAAACTGTGCTACTGCTGGGGGATTACGTGTAATCTGCGCTACTACTGGGGCATTACATGTAATCTGTGCTACTACTGGGGGATTACATGTAAACTGCACTACTACTGGGGCATTACGTGTAAACTGCGCTACTATTGGGGCGTTACTTGTAAACTGCGCTACTACTGGGGGATTACATGTAAACTGCGCTACTACTGGGGCATTACGTGTAAACTGTGCTACTGCTGGGGGATTATGTGTAATCTGCGCTACTACTGGGGCATTACATGTAATCTGTGCTACTACTGGGGGATTACATGTAAACTGCACTACTACTGGGGCATTACGTGTAAACTGCGCTACTACTGGGGCATTACGTGTAAACTGTGCTACTGCTGGGGGATTACGTGTAATCTGCGCTACTACTGGGGCATTACATGTAATCTGTGCTACTACTGGGGGATTACATGTAAACTGCGCTACTACTGGGGCATTACGTGTAAACTGCGCTACTATTGGGGCGTTACTTGTAAACTGCGCTACTACTGGGGCATTACATGTAAACTGCGCTACTACTGGGGCATTACGTGTAAACTGTGCTACTGCTGGGGGATTATGTGTAATCTGCGCTACTACTGGGGCATTACATGTAATCTGTGCTACTACTGGGGGATTATGTGTAATCTGCGCTACTACTGGGGCATTACATGTAATCTGTGCTACTACTGGGGGATTACATGTAAAATGCGCTACTGCTGGGGGATTACGTGTAATCTGCGCTACTACTGGGGCATTACGTGTAAACTGTGCTACTGCTGGGGGATTACGTGTAAACTGTGCTACTGCTGGGGCATTACATGTAAGCTGCGCTACTACTGGGGCATTACGTGTAAACTGTGCTACTGCTGGGGGATTACGTGTAATCTGCGCTACTACTGGGGCATTACATGTAATCTGTGCTACTACTGGGGTATTACATGTAAACTGCGCTACTACTGGGGCATTACGTGTAAACTGCGCTACTATTGGGGCGTTACTTGTAAACTGCGCTACTACTGGGCATTACATGTAAACTGCGCTACTACTGGGGCATTACGTGTAAACTGTGCTACTGCTGGGGGATTACGTGTAATCTGCGCTACTACTGGGGCATTACATGTAATCTGTGCTACTACTGGGGGATTACATGTAAACTGCACTACTACTGGGGCATTACATGTAATCTGTGCTACTACTGGGGGATTACATGTAAAATGCGCTACTGCTGGGGGATTACGTGTAATCTGCGCTACTACTGGGGCATTACGTGTAAACTGTGCTACTGCTGGGGGATTACGTGTAAACTGTGCTACTGCTGGGGCATTACATGTAATCTGCGCTACTACTGGGGCATTACATGTAAACTGCGCTACTACTGGGGCATTACGTGTAATCTGCACTACTACTGGGGCATTACGTGTAATCTGCGCTACTACTGGGGCATTACATGTAAACTGCGCTACTACTGGGGCATTACGTGTAAACTGTGCTACTGCTGGGGCATTACATGTAAACTGCGCTACTACTGGGGCATTACGTGTAAACTGTGCTACTGCTGGGGTATTACGTGTAATCTGCGCTACTACTGGGGTATTACATGTAATCTGTGCTACTACTGGGGGATTACATGTAAGCTGTGCTACTACTGGGGCATTACGTGTAAGCTGCGCTACTATTGGGGCGTTACTTGTAAACTGCGCTACTACTGGGGCATTACATGTAATCTGTGCTACTACTGGGGGATTACATGTAAACTGCGCTACTACTGGGATTATTATGTGTAAAATGCGCTACTACTGTGGTGTTATGTGTAATCAGCGCTACTACTGGGGGTGTTTTAAATGGGGGTACAATTGTATGGCCACGCCCCTTCCTTGTGAGACCACATCCCTTTTTTGACATGCGCTGTCCCTTTGTAAAGTATGGGAGGGCGCAAATTTATAGTTTGCAGGTGGGCACCGAACACCATAGAACCAGCCCTGGGTATGGCAGTTAGGAGCCGATTGGCTGGTACTTT
Organism: Pseudophryne corroboree; assembly: GCF_028390025.1. Lineage (NCBI taxonomy): Eukaryota > Metazoa > Chordata > Amphibia > Anura > Myobatrachidae > Pseudophryne > Pseudophryne corroboree. The sequence continues at coordinate 52,664,152 of NC_086450.1, forward strand.
ATCTCCATCGACTTTATCTCCATTCAAGGCTTAGTAAATAGACCCCTCAACTGTATCAGGTCATTTATGTCTAACTTACTGCATTACCACCTATATAATCGCTACATATTTAAATATCATCCATTGTCTGTTTCCTGTAGTGGTTCTGTTAAACTTTATGGGCTGGGTGTATAAATAATACTTGACCGCCACTTCACTTTTCCTTTATTCAGCAAGGACAATCAGTGGCATCCGCTGTGACCTGTGGGCTTTGTTACACCTGCCTTGGCATATTGAGAAACAAATGTGATCAACAAAACAGCCCACTAGGAATTGGTTTCTACAGGTCAATTAAAAACATTTCCTGTAGTTGTTCTGCTCACCTCCCCGGGGTTATAAATAGAAAAGGATGCTCACTGTAGGATCGCTTGTTGCCACCCTTCGCCTAACTGTTGCTATTGCATCTTATGGCTAGAATTCCTGAGAGGTGTCCAGCTGCAACCAGGGCGTCGTAACATAATTGTTTTCGCTCTCAACAGAGGGGACTATACAGCACTTCAGGGCTGAATCACGCAATGATACTTATAATTGGAGCTATGCAAATGCTTCATTCAATCAGTATACAGACCTTGGGGTTAGACAAAAAACTATTTTAATGTCTTAGAAACAAGTAACATAGAGATCACTTGCCAGGCAATTTTCTTTTATATATACGAGGATGTAACCACGCTCATCTATCCTCCATATGGCGTGTAGTGGGAAAAACTAGTCAAATTACATATGCCTGCGTCTGGAGTCTGGACGCAGGGTGGTGGTTTTCGGTCGCTGGGTGGTGTAAGCAGTCGCTGTGTAAAGAATTGAGTCTCCGGTGAGTGTAATACTGGCGTTCGTCCACCAGGTGTCGCTTTTGAAAACAGCCATTGCTCATGCTGAAGTATCCAATGTAAAGTCAAATGATGCTTGCAGTTTAAGAACTACTTTTTTTTTAATGCTTTTTTATTTCCATCTCCAATATACAGTATAATATAGCATGTATATTATATGCAAGCCTTACCATGATAACAGTTGTTTTATTACACACTGCAAATTGTGCCGTGCTTGTGCTAGGGCACTCCCGATCACTTACAGTAACTACCAGTATCAGCACAGAAAAAAAAGTATTTTTTGCATTGACCTGTGTCTTTGCATCTCATGAAAATTACAGTGAAAAGTAGTATACACAATCACAGCAAAATGTAAAAAAAAAAAAAAAACAACACTTGTTAATGCTTAGCACACCTTTGATACCCTTTAAAGATTTTTTATTTTTTTTTGCAAATAACAATTCACGTTGCAGGGAGTCACACTGCTGATATTTACATAAAGTTGCAGTAGGGTACAGCACACAGGTTGTACAAGCAAAAGAACCATTTTTTTTATTTTTGTATCACATTTTTTTGCAAATGACAGTGGGGAGTCACACCGCTTTCATTTTCAGCTTTGCAAAGAAGCGGCATGCCGCATTGCAGCTTGCTGCATGGCGTGCCAGGCTGCGACAGTTTGCAACCAACGATCGCTCCATTAAGTCCTATGGATGTGCGTATGCTTGCGCATGAATTAGTCACTTGTACACTAGTCGCACCAGTTATTCCGTGATGCATCACGCAAGGATGAGCATAGCTACATCTGTATATTTGCATGACCAAGGTCTGAGGTGACCTGGTATATGCTGGGTACATTATACCAGTGTGTACTGTATGTGGATCAGTTCCATGAAACTGCATGGCATACATCCAGTTGTCGCACAGAAATGCCCATTTCCCAAAGAGAATGATCCATCAACGATAATCTAGCATGGTACATTACATGTGCAGTCTAGTGGCCTGATTGAGAGATGTACCAATGGTTTGCATGCATCTCCGATAATGGGGCAGCTGCGCGTGGGCAGGACCCATTGTGCTCATGTGCAGAACGGGTTCCGTGTCCTTACACACAGCGCCCCAAGACTGGCTCTCAGTATTTGAGGGTGGGTGGAGCTGGGCTGCGTTTCTGAAAACGGAGGAGTTGCCCCCATTTTGAATCA